>NC_031791.1:1797188-1809145 GCF_001522545.3 Parus major
GCGGCCGCGGGGAATGGAGCCCTTCCTCGGCTGCACCGGCGCCGCGCTCCTGCTCTGCTTCAGCTACGCCGGTCTGCGCCCGGTGGAGGCAGGTACGGGCGGCCGGGCCCCGGGAGCGTCTGCCGGGGCTGTGGGGAGGGGGTTCGGTGCCAGGAGAGACCCCCGGGGGGAGCAGCGTGAGCGGGCAGGGCTGCGCAGAGGGGACGGAGTTTGGGGGCGCCGGGACTTTGCCGGGAATCGGGTGCAGAAGAGGCGGCGATTTGGGACACGCAGCCCCGCGGCACCGGGCTCGGGCAGCGCCGGGAGCTCTCCCCAGCCGTGCCCCAGCGTGGGCGCTCGCAGCCGGGCATCCCCGGGGAGGGAGACTCGTGGAGATGTGGAAACGGGGAAAGGGAGAGGAGCCCCTGGCCCTGCGCTGGGCAGGGGCAGGAGGAGGTTTTGGGTACCTGAAGGGCGGCCCCGGGTTGTGTCACGGGGCTGAACCGGAGTGGAGGGGACAAAGCCAGGTCTGCTCTGCCAATGCCCCTTCCCGGCTGCCCAGGGCCCAGCCAGGCTCTGCTGGGAGTCCTGTGAAGGCTGGGGAAGCACCGTGGTCCCAGAGGAACCATGGTGGCCCCAGAGGAACCACGGTGGCCCCAGAGGAACCACGGTGGCCCAAAGGAACCGTGGTGGCCCCAAAGGAAGCACCTCTCCAGGGGCACTGCACATCCTGGACACAAAAACCAGGCCCCTCCGAGCTGAGCAGGTCACCTGGACTGGGGGATCTTTGCTGAAGGCAGTGCTCCCTTGAGCTGGACCTGATTTTGGAGCTACCAGGATGGACCCAAGTCCACTCCTGCCTTCACTGGCCCCAGCACTCCCTGTGTGGGTGTAAAGTGGGCAGTGCTGCTGGAGCTCCCCAGCCCAAAGCAGTCACCCTCCCAAGCAGTCGAGGGCTGTCTCCTTCGCTGGCTGCAAGATATTGATGGAACAACTGCTTTGATTCCCAGACTGCTGATTGCCAGCATGTCTTGCATTCCAGGGGGCTGGGGGTGATTATTAGGGATGCAGAGCTCCAGGGAGTGGAAATTCTTTCACTCCAGCCATCCCTGCAAGTTGCTGGAGTTACATTTGGCCTCATCGGGGCTGCAGCAACCCCCGGATGCCTTCGGCTCTGCCGCCCGTCCTTGGCCAGGCATCAGCTCCTGAAGTTGCTGTTTCACAACTGCCAGATCCGGGGAGATTAATGAAACATTCCCAAAGGGAGGGAGCGATGAGGAAAACACCGCACCACAATGGAGGCGTCTGCAATTGTGACAGCACTCGGGGTTTTCTGTAAACTAGGCCACTTCCCTGCTCTTCCTTATCCTTGGATCACCTCGGTTGGCATCCGAGAGTAAACAGGGAGTTGTGTCCCTGCCCACAACCACCTCCTGCTCCTGCCTGGGCCGGGAGGTGTCCATGCCACGTTCCCTCACGGTGAGCTGTGTGACTTTGGTGTGGTGCCACACACCATCCACTGCCTCCTCCTCCTCCTCCTCCTCCTCCCGTGCCAGCTGTGCCAAGGGTCCTGAGGAGCTCTCCCTGTGCCCAGGTGAGGCAGAGAACTTGTGCTGTCCCTGTTTTCCAGAGCAGGAACAGAGGGATGAGGGCATGGAGTGATTTTCCCAAGGTCACACAGAGGTAGTGGCAGTGTCACCCCCAGCTCTGTGGCTCCAGCCCTGCCTGATGATGTGGCCACGAGGCCACACAAGCCAAGAGACACTGGAAAAGCCCATGGGGAGGAAATCATTCCCAGGCAGGGATGCAGGCTCCAAGGTCTGTCCCCTTTAGACCCAGAGCTTGTGTGAGCGGGTTTAAAATAATTCCTGTCATGTAAGATTAAAGCCATCATTCCGAGGAGAGGGGACTGGTACAAATTCCCCCCTGGCAATGCCAGGGCAAGGGCTGGTGAGTGGCACTGAGCACAGGCCCTGCTCTGAATTCAGGGATTTGGGCCAGCCAGGACCATTTTTTGCCAAGGTGATGCCAAGGTGAGTGAGGAGGGGAAGCAGGAGCAGGAGGATGATGTGGCTGAGAAATAATCTTCACACCAACGCTCTTTGGCAAACCCCAAATCTCACCTGGATGGGTGATGCCCTCCCACATCATTCCCACTGCTCCACAAAGTCCCCAAGGAAACACTCAGGATGGTTTCAAGTCAGGAATAGGATTTAAAGCTGTCCTTGCTCTGCCAGCAGTCCCCAGCTCGAGAGGGGAGCTGGGCTGGGCTCAGGGCACTGCTGAGGGCTCAAAGAGCAGTGGGGTGATGATGGAGGACCCCAAAATAGGCCACAGCCCCTGTGACTTGCAAACAGCCTTGCTGTGAGGTGCCAGCCTGCAGAGCAGCTCAGGTCAGGTTTATTTTTGTGAGGTTGAGAGCAGAGGTGACACACTGCTCAGGTAAAGCCTCCACTCCCTGGAGCTCTGGGCCAGCTCTCAGGACATGGATGAGCTCCAGTTCGAGGAGCCCCTTCATAGCTCCCCCACCTCAGCTGCCCAAAAAGATACCTAACACCCCTGGATGGATTCTGGTCTCTGCTCAGCTCTGAAGTGTGTCCTCACCCCCTGAGCCACTGCAAACCACCCTCACCCCCTCCCCAGCCTCGCAGGGGGAAGGAGAGCAAATCCAACAATCTGACTCCAGAGGCTCATTCCTGAGCACAGTGAGCTGGATCAGGGTGAGCAACAAGCTCAGCATGCTCAAGAGAGCAGCAAAAGGTCTTTCAGCTACTTGGGAACAACAAACCAACCCATTCCAGCCCTTTCCCTCCATCCCAGAGGCCGGGGAGATTCCTGGCTGGCTGACGTGTGGTGTAAGCACTTTATTGATTTCTGCGTTGGGCGTAGGAGGGGATTTAATTGGGATGTGGAGATTTCTCACCTCGGTGTCAGGCTCTCAGCAGGGATGATGCTGTGAGAGGCAGCCAAGGTTGAGCCATCCTCTTCCTAACACTGTCTCCTGCTGGGAATGTGCTTGTGGAAAAGGGAGATTCCTCCCAGAGAGATGTGTTTGAGGTTATTAACCACGCACTCCATGGCAGTGCCATCCATGTGCTGGTCCTGGATCCGTCCTCACCCTTTGGATGTTCATTGCTAAACAAACTCTTGCTGTTTTATGAAGTGCCCAGAGGCTGAATGAGGGCCTGGATCAAGTATAATTCAGTTAAAAGCAGAAATGTATTGAGCAATGAAGCTGCAAACCTTTATGTGTGTAGTAAAAAAAGGGATACAAAGAGCAGAGCTGGGCTGGAGGAAGGCAGCAGAATCCCAGGAGAGCTCTGGTGTCAGCACCCAGCACTGTCCAGGAAATTCCCAGGTTTCCTCACCACCTCTGATTGCTCTGATACTACAGAGGTGTGGGATGAGAGGAGCTAGCAAAAGGAACTGTGGTACCCAGTTCTCAGTGGATATTTGGATCCTGGATAAAACATGCCATGATAGGAACGACTCTGCTCCAAGCTGGCAGCATTTAAACCCAAATTGTGGCATTGGGGAGACCTGAGAGAATCCTGCCTGTCTCTGGGACACTCCAGGGTAGAAATATTCCTTCCTTCTGCCCCAAGGAATTCCCAATGGCTGTGTGGCCACAGCCTCTGTGCTCCCTGAAAAGGCTCCACACTCCCTGGCAGCATTTCCAGCACGTTTGGGCAGCTGCTCCATGGGGAATCAGCCACAGAGCCAAGGGGTGGGAAGGAGGGGGCTGGTGGCCTATTAATATCCCATTTTTATAGGGAAGTGAGTGGTCAGCAGGAAATAATTGCCTCTTCCCCAGCTGAAGAACCACCAGTTGGCCTCTCTGCTCTTTGAAATCGCTGGATCTTGGCAAAACAGCTCCGCTTCCCGTGGGGCTGGGAGCGGGAATGATCCCTGCTCCCACACATTCCCCTGGGGTTCCCTTCATTAAAACCCTTGGGAACACTGAGCAATGTGCCAGCCCTTCCTACACACCCCATAAAACCCACAAAGCAATTACATCCATGGATGGGATCCATGCTGGGAGAGCACAGACAGGCAGCAAAAGCAGCTCTGTATGAATCCACACTCGGGGGAAAAGGCAGCGGAGCCGGCAGAAAGCATCACATGGATTTTAGGGATGCTCCTTTCAGGTCGTGTCCTTTCATCTCCTGCATCCCCAGGGAAGGTGCAGAAATCAAGAGCTGCTGGGAATTGAGGCTGGAATTCACTGTTTCCTGCAGGAAAGGGCAGCTGGGAAGCAGGGAATGAGCTGCTTCAGAGCCTCAGCTCACCAGACCATGTCCCTGGAGCTCTGAGGCAGCTCAAGCCCTTCCCAGCAGGGAAGGAGCTGCTTGGGAGAGGAGCTGAGTGAACTGGAAAATGCTGGGAATACAGCACAGCCTCAGGAAGGATGCAATTCCATGCACCTTCACAAGAGAGGTGAATTCCGAGGGGTTTTGGGGAATGGCTAGAGAGATAAATGCAGAAATACACTTTAATTCCAGACCTGTGTCCTGGGCTCAGCTGGCCTGAGGTGACCCCAAGGGTTTGATATTCCCACAGGTTCCTCCTTTCCTTCAGTGGCCTGGGTACCTCCCTGATCCTACAAGACCCCCCCAGCATCTGGACACCCCAATATTCAGCATCCCCCCCATTCCCAGGTGACAGCAGCAGCAGTGGGATGGAACAAACCTTTTCCCTGCTCTTTTTCCCACCCCTCCCATCCATACCACAGCTCCCATGGGGAATCCAACTCACAGGGAAGCAGATCCTCGTGCCACTTGTACCCATAACGAAGCCAGGGACGAGTTGTAAAATGTGTGTGTGCTTCCTCTCTTCCCAATTAAAGTCCAACAATAACGAGGAAAACATTTTATAAAAGGCTGGGAGGGGTTCTCAGCATCGGGAAGGGATTAAGGATCATCTCCAGGGCTCAGGATTTCTTGGTGCACAGAGGAGGCTCCGACCTGCTTCTGCCAAAAGGGCCCCAGGTGCGGCATAACTGGGGAGGGCTGGGCCTGGGGGATGGGAGATTTCGGAGCCTGTGGGAAGGAAATGAGATGGGATTTTAGAAATCCTCAGTTTTTAAGCTGCTATTCATGTTTAAAAGTCCTGATTTCAGCTTAAATCGTCAGGGTTTCCCTTAATGAGGGGTGGGGAGATTTCTGCTGACATGAAAATGAGAGTATTTTTCCATCTAAATTTGGGCAAATATCCTCTGCCAGTTTGCAGGGTGGGATTTGCTCCAGCATCCTGCACTGGAATGAAGTTCAAGTGCTAAAGCAGGAATCTTTCACCATTCCCTTATGGAGCAGACTGGGAATGTGCTGCCCTCAGCAGCTCTGGAGTAAACAGGCACAAAAAGAACCTTGATCCACAACCCATCCTCTGCTATCCCTGCAACATTCCCACCCTCTGTGCCTGCTCCCAGAACACCAGCAGCTTTCCTGGCAGCCACAGGCACAGAAACAAAGTTTCCAGGAGTTGCACATGATTCTAGAAGGAAACAAAAATTTGGATTTGGCCCTGACTGAGCTCCCGACCCCCTGCAGCCAGCTGGGAAATTACAGGAATTACACCTTTTCCACCTGATCTCAGCCAGGCTGGCACCAACAAAGAGCTGCAACAGGGCCAGGGTGCCAAAAGTCATGTGGAATATCTTGGAACAGTGTTTTAGGTCTTAAGAAGTCGTGATCTCATCATTTCACCTCCTGGGAATGGGGAGAAAAGCAACCTCATGGATGAAAAATTTGGTTCCAAATTATTCCCGCAGCTCTGGGAGCAGAAAATCTATTTTTCTGGGTTTGCATTTCCATCAAGCATGGTTTAAGTCTCTTTTTAGTGTTTTTATGCTGGTTTGGCCCCGCTGATTTGGGTGTAGCAGTGCAAGGGAGGGCACACTGGGATCTGCTGTCCTGGATTTTAAAGCTGCTGACTTCACTACCCCATCCCTCTATCAGGTATTCCTACAAAGAAAGGTTCTAAAATGTCCCTGACCACCCACTCCAGGTGATTTCTCCCTCACTTTCATCCAGATTTCAGTTTTGGAGGTTTCAAACTCTGGGTTTCAGTTTTGCTGAGTGCTTCCCTCCTGCCTCACAGCTCTCCACCCCCTCCCACCACTTCCCAGAAGAGTTTTTTGTTCTCCTCCAGCTCTTCAAGGTCTTCCCAACTCCCCCAATTCTTATGCTATCAGGAAACTCAGACACTTTTTATGCTGTGCCTCCCTCAAGGTCACAAATTTCAAAGGGGACCTGAACGCTCTGAGCGCTGTTCCCTTTTCCCAGCCTTTTTCCATGATCTCTGCTCTCCGTTCCTGTGGGGTTAATTCATCTATTTTCAAAGCCCTCCTCCAACTGAAGCTGGCTAAGTCAGTGGTAGCTCCTAAAAAATACCAAAATTTATCTCCTAAAAATACCCAGGGAAGACAACCACGCCGGGATGGAGCGGTGCAGCCGGGAAGGGCGAAGTGCTGGGCTGCAGCTGGAGACTGTTTTGTCTCCCATCCCTCAACTCCGTCATGTCCTCCGTGTGTTCCAGCAAATTCATCAGGCATGACTCACAGACCTTCCCCGTGCACATTCCTGTCTGCTGACCGCCCCTTCCTAAAATTAGACTTGACTTTTGTCTTGACTTGAATTTTTTGGTTCAGTCACGGGGGAAGGTGAAGAGCTGCAGACCCACGTCCCTTCCTTGTGTCACAGCCGGCTTTGGACTTTCATTCCAGGATGGGGAGGATGATCTGTCTCCCTCCTCAGCTTGCAGGGAGGGTGAGGATGGTGAGGGATCCCATCCTCCAGGAGGATGGCTGGGGAATTCTGCCTCATTCTATGAGGGCCAGGCCCTGGGAGATGAGAATGCTCTGGGTCAACACCATGGTTACTCCAGAGAGGAATGACATCCCTCTGCGGAATTAGAGAATTGCTGTTCCTCCTAAAGTCCTGAATTTGTGTGAATTCAGCCATTCAGTGACTTTTTTTTTCTCATTGATGGATTCATTAGAGTCAGCCTGGCTCGAATGGCTTCTCCAGACATTTTATTCCTAAGGGTGGAATAATACCTGCTGGCAGTGAAAGGAAAGAGGGATCACTGTGCCAAGTGACCTTCAGCTGGGGAATTCTGTGTTCCTGTTATTCCTCTGTTCCCCAGGGGAACATTCACCAGGAGTGATGTCAGACATTGACACTCCAGCTTGAATATTTCCAGCCCCATCCAGGCGGCTGGGAATGACCATAAATCCAACAAGTGTCACTGGAGACGGGCACAAGTGCACCCCTCTGTACTGCTGACCTGTCCCAGCCCCAAAGGGGTGGTTATAATGAAATAAAAGTATAAATTATGCATAAAAGTTGGAATAAAATCATTCTTCCTCACCCTACTGACCTCCTGGGGCTCCTCAGAGCATTCACTGCTTTTGGTTCAGGGCAAAGCTGAAGGCTGTGAATTAAATTTGACCAGAGGAGTGGGAACAGAATCCAGCTGGAACAGCTGTGCCAAGCCTTGGAGGTAAAACTTTCCCTCAAGATGCCAGGAAGGGCTTTGGACTGGGAAGAGGCTCTTGGGGAGGTTGTGCAGGAGCTCAGCTCTCCTTGGCAAGGCTGGGAGGATTCAGCTGGGCTCTGCAACTGGGAATAAACACAGAGCCTCAGGCTCCTGCTTTCCTGGCCTGCCCTTTCCACTTTACAATATCCACCGTGTCCTGGCAGCTCCAAGTGGATGTTTGCTGGATGTGCTCCGACATCAGCCACAAAACATTGCAAGAAACATTTTCTACCAGGGAAAAGCAGAAGAAACTCTCCCAGTTACTCCACTGGTGCGTTTCAAACCTCCGGAATGCTCATCAAAGCATTCTGTGTGCACGCTTCCATGACAGAGCTGAAATTCCCTCCCAGCTGTCACTGGCAGGCTGTAACACAGAACAACAAGGAAAAATGTGGCTGGGGAGAGGATGGGATGAATGAGCTGCTCAGGGCTTGGCTGTGGTGTTCAAGAAATTCTTCCCAAGGGTTGGGTGTTTCACACGTGGAGTTGTGGAATGGTTTGGGTTGGAAGGGATGGGAAGATCAGCCCCACTCCCTGCCGTGGGCAGGGGCACTTGGAACTGTCCCAGGATGCTCCAACCTGGCCTCGAACACTTCCAGGGATGGAAGCTTCTCTGGGCAACCTCCACCACCCTCCCAGGGAAGGATTTCTTCCCAATATTTAACTTAAATTTTGCCTCTATCAGTTTGAACCCGTGTTGAACGTAACTCATAATCTCAGGTGACATCTTCTAGCTCCACCATGGGAATTGAGACCTGGAGCACTGTTGGAGTCAGAGGCACAGGATATGTGCCCTTATCTCTGATACTTGGCTCTGACATCCAAGAAAGTTTCACATAACACCATGGAGACAGCTGTTAAAGTTAAGTAGAAAAACTGAGAATGTGAGTTTGTAAGTTAGAGAGTTTCCTTAAGTCACTGAGTGAGAAAGTTTAAGGTTTAAGCTCTTAGAAAACAAGAGTCAAGATGGAGGATTTAGGGTGTTGTCCCTTTCTCCTTCTTCTTCTCCTTCTTCTCCTTCTTCTCCTTCTTCTCCTTCTTCTCCTTCTTCTCCTTCTTCTCCTTCTTCTCCTTCTTCTCCTTCTTCTCCTTCTCCTTCTTCCTCCTTCTTCTTCTTCTTCTTCTTCTTCTTCCTTCTTCTTCTTCTTCTTCTTCTTCTTCTTCTTCTCCTTCTTCTTCTTCTTCTTCTTCTTGTTATTCTTCTAGGGATTTTTGGGTAATAAGTGATTGGATAGAGAATGCCACAGCGCAGCACACAGGTCATTGGGTCACTAAGAAAAATAATCTACTTGGCATTTGTTAATTGGACAAATAGACATATAAAAGACCTTGAAGAAGTTCTTTGTTAGCCATTTTGCACCTTTCTATCTCAGTGTATGTAGCTCCTTGTACTCTGTGTATATGTAATATAAATAAGAGAATAAACAACCAAAACACAAGGAGATGACCTCTGTCTCATCACTCCAAAGAAAAGAGCCCTGTTATTAATTTCATGTCCCGACAGAGTAGCTGCAATTCCCAGGTCACATATCCAAGATAGATCCTTTTCCACTCCTTTCCTTGCCCTTGGTGCGTCTCCTGCCCCTGTAAAGGCTCTGCTCTCCCTCCTTGCAGACAGCCCATCGGCTCCAGTAAATGTCACAGTCAAACACCTGAAAGCCAACTCGGCCGTGGTCACTTGGGATGTGCTGGAAGACGAAGTTGTCATTGGATTTGCAATTTCCCAACAGGTAAATTACCTAGAATTACCCAGTTTCAGCCATTTCCATCTGCCCCCCTCCCAGGTCCCTTCTGCTCCCACATCCTCCTGCTGCAGTTTAAGCCCATTCCTTCTCATCCTGTCCCTCGTGGTCCCGGAGGGGATTTGGCTCTCCCGTCCCCTTTGCAGCGGCGCTTTGCACGTTGGTGGCTGCAGAGAGGGAAGGATCCCGATGGTTCCTCCACATCCACGTGGTGGGCAGGGCAGGAATCAGTGGCCTTAGGTGACAGCAAATAAATGCACACGGGGAGGTCCCTCCACCACTCTGTGCTCTCCTCTCTCGGCTTCCAGAAGAAGGACGTGCGGATGCTGCGCTTCATCCAGGAGGTGAACACCACCACCCGCTCCTGTGCCCTCTGGGACCTAGAGGAGGACACTGAGTACATTGTGCATGTCCAGTCCATCAGCATCCAAGGCCAGAGCCCTGCCAGTGAGCCAGTCCTCTTCAAGACCCCCAGGGAAGCTGAGAAACTAGCCTCTAAAAATAAAGGCAAGTGTGGGTGAGTTCCTACATGGCCCCTGGGACACGGGGCTGTGCAGAGAGGAACCAGGATCCAGAGAAGCTGGGAGAAACCCTGTGGGATAAATAGGAGAAACCCAGTGGGATAAATAGGATAAACCCTGTGGGATGAACAGGAGAAACCCAGTGGGATGAACAGAATAAACCCAGTGGGATGAACAGAATAAACCCTGTGGGACAAACACTCATGGGGCTGAGTGTTCTCTCAGGATGTTCTGAGGGGGTAAAAGGTGACAGGGAGATGCTGCTGGAGGTGGCTGCTCCTTCTCCTGTTCCAGGTGAGATTTAACCAAGTGAGGTTTGCAGCTCTGTGTCCTGCTCCCTACAAGTGGAGAAAGCCAAGGGGAATTCCTGGCCAGCCTCTGAGCTCATGTGGAACCAGCAGCCCTGGATGGCACCGGGCACACCACTGTGCTCACAGGGCACTTGTGGGATTCACAGGGCCCCCTGTGCTTGGATTTTGGGGGAAAAAATACCCAGAGACTCCCACTTTTCTTACATTTTCAGTATTTCTGCCAAATTGCAGAGAGCTGAGGTAGGAAGGGATCTCTTGAGATCACCCAGGCAGGGTCAAGCAGAGCAGGACGTCCTGGATCACATCCAGCTGGGTTTTCAATATCTCCACGGAGAAAATCAGGCACTTCCCCACTGGCCTTCACTTGTTCCTCTTTAGCGAAACCAGGCTGTTGAGGGTTTTCTGTCAGCAAAAACCCTGCTCCAAAGAGGGCCTGGCAGTGCAGGGCTGTGGGGACACCCAGGTCCCTCCCTGCCTGCTGAGGGCCTGGCCTGTTGCAGGGCTTTTGGCTGTGGTTCTGAGGATGCAAGTCCTTGACTCTATTTAAACTGATTTGGAGGCTGTAAATCCCGAATTGCTGTTTATCTGGAAGCACTAAGAGGAGCACTGCTCCTTTCCTGGGGGCCTGAACTGTAATCTCCTTAATGCTTTGAAGCCAAGGAGGGGAATTAGGCCCAGCAAAAAGGCTCTGCTCCTTTCTGAATCCCAGGGCTCTGCTGAAAAATATCCTGCCAGGCTCTCCATGCTCCTGAGCTGGAGCTGCTGGAACATGCAAGGCTTTGTGACAGGTGTAACAGGGACAGGGACAGCAGACAGAGCAGCCATGGGGACAGATAACACTGCCCTGTCCCACTGCTCCACCCTTGCCCTGTCCCCTCAGGATGTTACAGCATGAATCTTGGAATCCCAGACTGGTTTGGGTTGGAAGGGATGTAAAGCTCATCCTGTTCCAAAGGGACACTTCCACGATCCCAGGCTGCTCCAAGCTCCATCCTGGGCACTTCCAGGGATGGAGCAGCCACAGCTTCTCTGGGAAATCCATTCCACCCTGAGAGGGAAGAATTCCTTCCTAAATCCCAACCCAAGTGTCCTAAGGAGTGTCAGGACTCTCTCCCTGCTGGCTCAGCTCCTGACACACTGACTGGGGCTGGGGACACTCCTAAAGCAGGCTCTGAGCTGGGTTTTGGGTCTCACCGTGTCTCTTTGTCCCCGTGCAGATGAGGTGACAATGAAGGAGATGGCGAAGAAAAACCAACAGCTTCGAGCGGGGGAAATTCTCATCATTGTTGTGGTGTTGTTTATGTGGGCAGGTCAGTCCCAACTCTCTGTCAAAACTAAATCCATGGCACATCCCTTAGGAATGCCTTTCTTCACACAAAAAGTACGGAGTTCTCAGCTGGAAGGACACCCCAAGTTGGGCTTGGCAGCTGGAGTTTGGTCCAGCAGGAAGCAGAAAATTGATTTGATGGAAGCAATTCCCTATGGTTATTCCTGTAATCTCATTTTCTTCCAGACTGCCCTGATTACAATGCCCTCAGCCACAGAATCATGGAATGGTTTGGGTTGGAAGGGACATAGAGATCGTTTTGTTCCACCCCAACCTTCCACCAGGGCAGGATGCTCCAAGCCCTGTCCTGGAATATTTCCAGGGATCCAAATATCCAACAGGATATGCCTTGAGTCCTTCAAAATTACAGGCTCCAGTAATTTTCTGGGTATTATATGACTCCAATGCTCAGGCAAGAGTCTTCCTCTCCATACACACTAATTTATATTTATATTTATATTTATATTTATATTTATATTTATATTTATATTTATATTTATATTTATATTTATATTTATATTTATATTTATATTTATCT
>NC_031791.1:1809405-1822212 GCF_001522545.3 Parus major
TATATCTATATATCTATTCTATTCAAATGCATATTCATATTCATAGACATATTAATATTCATCTTTATATATTTATATTTATATTTATAATTTTATTGTTTTCATTTTATATTTTTTAGTTCTATTTTTATATAAAATTTCCACAGAAATTTCTCCATCACAGAAGGGGATGGAGGAATCCAGGTGACACTGAATCAGATCCATATATAACTTATTTTTCTTTTCACCCTTATTTGCATCTCCAGAGACTGGACAGCATTAATTCCCAAAGCCAACAATCACATGAAAACTGAAACAAACTTAGAAGATTTCCAGAACCTCCAGGCTATTATTTTTTAGCATTTCTGCCATGTTTCAGTTGTGCACATCCCAGTTTCAATGCTTTGCCAGGGAAAATAATCATGAATAATTACATGGGGTGACTGAACAACCCATTCACCTCCCTAATCTGAGACTTGGATCAGCTGGGAACAAAGAATTTGCTAATCCCACAATTTCCCTTCCAGACAAATTACTTACATTTAAAAATAAAAAGGGTGTGGGGAGAATCTCTCTCTACATCAAATGCATCCTTTAAAAAGGTCTCAATACACAAAAAACCCTCCTTCCAGCTTTTAACCTGTCCTGTGTGACAAGATTTGGGAAAATCCAAATGGAACCAGTCCGTGCCCAGGGCTCTGGACTGAGCCAAGCCCCAGCTCTTGAATTTTGGAAATTTTGGAATTTTTCACGGCGTTTTCCTTCTTTGTGTGTCAGTTTTACTCACAGAAATCACACCAGGGGTGGCTGTGGCAGATGTTAACGCCTTTTCTCCTGAAATCAGCCATTTACCCACATTCCCAAAGAAAGAATTTGGGCCACTGTGTTTATCAGTAAAGCCTGGGGGCAACTGCCACACTCGTTTTATAGAGCAGTCCATGATGTGAAGATGCTGCAAGATTTAAATATATCTGGCTATTAAGGAAGATTTTCAAGGGAGGGAAAAGAAGCATCTGCCTGGATCCACTTCACCTACGTGTCTGGAATCCACAGGCAGAGATGTTATTTGGTGGAAACATCACATAAAATCTTCTCAGACAGACATTTGCAGTCATCTTACGTGCCACGGCTGCCCCTGCTCCCCTCTCCACGTGCCTGGGTGTGTGTGTGGGAGGAATTTTCCACTCGCAGCTTGTGCTGGTGCCCATTTGCAGGTGCTGGCAGGTTCAGAACCTCTCCTGTGCCAGCTCCAGCTCCAGAGGACGGGGAGCAGAGGACACATTTTCTTTCACCAGGCAGAAATTTCAGGAGCTCCAGTGCTCGCCGAACCGCGGAGTTGGTGTTGGTCGAGCTCCAAACGCAGGACTTAAACCACTTCATAACAGGGAGGCTGGAATAGAATTAATCTTCTGTGGTCCTGTCTAACTAGTTTAGCACGGAATTAAGGGAAGAGCCAGAGGCTGGCTGGCTGTGGGAACCGGGAATGCTGCCGAGGCTGGCCGGAGGGATGTGTGATGTCTGCAGGCTCGCTGATGTGATGCTCTCTCCCGGCAGGGGTGATCGCCCTGTTCTGCAGACAGTACGATATCATCAAAGATAACGAGCCCAACAACAGCAAGGAGAAAGCCAAGAGCGCCTCGGAGAACAGCACACCCGAGCATCAGGGCGGGGGCCTCCTGCGGAGCAAGGTGAGTGTCCGCAACCGATTTGTGCTAAATTCAACCCAAAAAAAGCCTCTGTTAAAAAATCCTCCCCCACCTCCAGAGCCGGGCTGAGGGATGGGAACACCCTCCACACCCACGGCTCTGCTGCTCAGGAAGGCAGAGCTTCACTCCCACCCCCTGGATCCTGCGTGGCCGAGAGAAATCAGGTTTCAAGCCACGTTTCTGGATGAGCTGAGCATCTCTGGAGGGGAAAAAAAATGAGTTCCTTGGGTCCTCCCACAGCAGCACGAGGCAAAGAGGACACTGGTCCTGTAATTAACTGGAGAGTTAATCAGCAGGAGCAAAGATGCTAACACCATGTCGAAGTGTGAATAGGTCAAGCCTTTAATTTATCCCAACTTATTTCAATTCATTTAACTTCCTCGTGTTTCTGTTCACATCCCCACCATATTTATTTAGTATTTTAAGTAGTTCACTGATTTATGATGGTTCAGAAGCAGTGATGAACCCCACAAGCCTAAAACCTCGACTCTGACCCTTTTTCATCATCGTGAAGGGGTGGGAACGAGAATTTTCACCAAACACGACCTGCAGACTGCGCCGAGCTCTGAGGTGATTTTCCCCCTATTATACATCCGGTTTTCCTTTGTTTTCCCTCCTAGTTTCCAAAAAACAAGCCCTCGGTGAACATCATTGAAGCATGACAGCCTGACACCTGAGAGATGGGCTCCATCCCTCACTCCCACTCTGAGCCGTGATGACTGGGGAGGTCAAACATTGTCGGGGCGATTTGCAAAACAAGACCTCGTGATTGCTGGCATCCACCTCCTCATCCGTGTTCTGCAAAGCATCTGGCCAGGAAGGGAAATCCTGCAAAAAAAAAAATAAAAAACAAAACAAAACAAACCCAAACAAAGAGGATGGAGAAGAATCAGTGATGCTGGAGTGATCCGTGAATCACCTGGCTTGGAGCAATGTCTTCCACGCTCCTTTCTACCCTCACACTCCATCTTCTGGGACAGCTTTCCTGGTTTTTTGGGAATGCACAAGGTTTTGTTGTGTCTTTCTCTGGTCTCACTGTCACTCCATGCAGGCAGTATTCCCAGGCATCAGGCACATCCCTCTCTGAGCAGGAAGCTCGTGGCAAACACCACGGAGAAGCCAAATTTTGGCTGCTGTGCGCTCGGGCCTTGCTTCGTTCATTGATGTGTGTCGTGTAACACGTCTTGCAGGTGGGTTTTTCAAACAAACAAACAAAAAAAAGGCATCCCCCAGTTTCCATTCCCACCAGGAGAACTTCCCCAGCTGTTATCCAGCCAGGCTGCAGCACGTTCTCTGCTGCTGCTGTCTCTCCTCTCTCACACTGGTGCTCTTCACCTCAGAAAAATCGGGGAACACTGAGGCACAGCCCAACATGAGGGGACACCAGAAGCTGTTATTTAGCTTCCAGGATAATTTCAACCATTTTCTGTGTGGTATTTTCAGCTGGGCCTGAGTCCACCACCAATGGCATAAAAGGTCCATAAAAATGTAGCCAGTCAGCAAAAAAAAAAAACAAAACAAAACAAAGAAAAAGACAAAATACCTGATGATACCGGTTGCTATGCAAGGTCTCCAGGGGCAAGAGCTGTTTATTGTGGAAGGCTCTGGCCTGAGGGGCATTTTTTTGAGGGCTTAAGTTCTTAAAAAGCTTCTTTTAGTAAAGTTTCTGTGTGGGAAGGGCTGGTTTTCCTTACACATCCTTGCCTGTGCTGTTCTCCTGAGGCTGGAAAGGCAGGAGTCTGCTGGAGACAGCCCTTCCCAAAAAGGATGAGGATCTCTCTCTTAGGAAATGCTGGATGTTTGGAAGTTGACAGGATCCCTGGGGATTGCTGGTGCTCTGGATAGCTGGGAGATGCAGGACCATGACATGAAAAAGATTTATTCTTTGTAGTGTGCCATGGGGTATCTGTATTTATTTAATTCCTCCACAAGATCACTCCATATGCACTTAGGGGATGAGGCAGGATCCAAATTGTTCCGTCACACTCCAAGAGAGGCTGGTCTGAGGGAAGGTTTGGAGCTTGTCACAACAAACCTGCACTCAGAGGAGCCTGGGTTGGGAGTCTCTGCAAAGAACCAGGCTGGCAGTGAGGAGCTGCCATCTCTCCAATGCCCCTGTCACCAGCTTTTCCCAAAGAGCTGGTTTGGGAGAAAAGCACTGGGAATTTCTCCTGCAGAAGTGCTGGTTCCAGCCAGGCCAACCCCAAAGGTGTCTCCAGGATCCTTTGCCTGAACATACTTTTCCATCACCAAGAAGGAGAGGTCACCACCTCTGATACAGACAGAGCAATAAACATTTTATAATGTACAATAAAAGATTAAAGGCATCTCTTGTGTCCTTGTAATGCCTGAATTTAATTATTTCATATTCACCCTCTTTCAGCAGCACACACACCCTACAACTGGGGGACTTCATATTTCCCAGACTTAAAACCTAAACACACCTATAACCTAAAATATTTTCTCAGTGTCTGGGTGGAGAAAACCCAGGGGAGTTCAGAGTTGGTTCTGGCTGCAGGACAAAAAAAAAAACTCTCACCATAAATAGCACCCCAGCCCTACCTAGCAAAATTCTTCAGCCACGTCTGTTATCTCCCAAGGAAGAAATAGCACTTGGAATCCACAGCCCGACAAAGGGAGATTTAGGACAGATGGTACAGCATGTGCAAAACGATAAGGGAGATGCTCTCTCCTAATCCTGGAGCAGACAGCCGAGCAAGCAGCCCTCAGAGAGCTGCTCCAGCAGAAATCCAGCCTGGTAATTTGGCAGGTTGGGGGGTTGTGTGGCTGCTTTTAAAGCCAGTTGTCCCTGGGAATTCAGACCATATCCCTTTTCTTTTCCCCACAGTTGTTGTTTCCTAGGGACAGATTGAAGCTATTTCTTTCCTGACAGAGATGTGATCACTCCTCTGGTAGATCAGAATTAAAGTGTCAGTGTGGGGCAGAGTTCAATATTCACATGTGGCAGGAGATGCCAGGGTTATTTTGATAACCTGCATTTGATAACCCAGAACTGCAGGCTTGGAGAGTAAAGAAATGTTGTTTGTGAGGAGAAACAAATGTGGGCTGGCAGAGTTCAGCTCAGACAGGGACTCCAAACCACTCAGTTCAAGTGATTCCCTTCAAGGAAATTTTTTAGCCACTCTGAATTGAAGTGGTGGAGTAAATCCACACTTTAGGAAAGGGTTATAGGAGAAGAAAGTTACTTAAAATGCTGCTGTTGTGAGGGTCATAAACACCAAAGCTTTAACTGCTGTCTGGGTATTAAATCCCACCGTAACCCATGAGAGTCAGCAATGTGTGAGCTCAATCCTAAACCCATCTTTAGAACAGAGACCTCGCTCCCATCAGCAGCTGCCAAAGATACTTCTGAGGTGTTTTACAGTCAACAAAGGCAAGGCATCAAGCAAAAATAAACCCAAGGCACACTGAGGGAAGTCATGCTGGGCCACAGCACAGCACACCCTCCAGACCACCCACGTCCCCCCACGGGTTTTCGCCCTGGCTGCTGATTTTGACTCATTGTTGGAAGCGGGAGCTGCGAAAGGGAGGTTTCAATAAATACTAAAAAGCAGCAAGAGGGAGTGGGCTGCTGTGCCAGGGATCCCAGAGAGGCTGATCTCCTGCTGATCCCTGAAAGCAAAGCCAGCCCAGCTGGCTCGGGACGAATCCCATTGATTTCCAAGAACCCACTGAGCGGAGATTTGGGACACAACAGGAGCAGGGAGCTGCAAACAAAACCCTTCGCCAGCACAGCCAGGGCGTGTTTGGAGTTAAGCACCGCTCTCCTTCTTCCTTCCCAACACTGTAATATTATGCCTACAAGTACAATTTAACCAATAGATTCCTCCCCCACGAGTTTAGCAAAGAGGAGCCGAGGGAGGAAGTGTGGAGCAAACAATCCTGCACAGCGTGTCCTTCCAACTCACAACACAGCCCCAGCCACTTGTCACCCCCTCCCCCGGGCCACCAGGAACAGGCTCGGTGCTCCGGGGAAAAAGGGAACACGAGGCATTTTGATTCCCTGCCACTTCAATAGAAGCCGAGGAGGAAACACCTACACGGAGGAAAAGTGTTAGCACAATCTCAGCTGGTAATGGAGATGCCAAGGGAGAGGAACAGGCTGCTGATGGCAGTGTTTGCCAAAGACAGAAAAGGTGACATCACTCCAAAGCCAATGTCACAGCTGCACATCCATTTTTCCCCAGCAAAACACGGCACCTCGGCGAGGCCTGCGCTTCCCGAGGAGAGAGCTGAAGATGACACCATATGTTCCACCAAATGTAATTTCCCCCAGATTTGCAGCCAAAAAAAAAAAAAAAATTAAAAAAAATATATAAAGCAGCTTTTTAACGACGTGTAATGAGCTATTACAGCCTAGACTGGAAGCAGAGCTGACCAAATTCAATCAGCTTTTGTTAAAAAGCTGCCATATCAACATGCTTGTTATGCTAAAATATCTTGTGTTTCCACCACAAATCTGGCGTCTATTGAATTGTCTGCTGACCTCAGGCGTTAAAATGATGCTGTTCCCCCTTGGTGCTGCTGCAGCCCACACGTCTCGAGGAAAAAAAAAAGGAGCTGGATTCTCCTTCAGCCTCAATTTTGGTTAAGTAAGTTCCAAATGAAGAATCTTCATTATTAGTGACAGAGCCGGGGAAGGCACAGCTTGAATTTCAGATTCCCAGATGGAGGCAGCAAAGCTGGCAGCCAGAAAAAAAACCTCTTTTTCCTTGGAATCTGGACACGCTGGATGCAGAGCCCCACAATGCCATTTGACACTTTGCAGCATCACTGTCCTTTTGAATTCACAAAACCCCTCACCTTTAATGCCACCAACTGCTAAATTAAACATATTTATACCATCCAGACCTGTTCTGCACCTAAATATCCTCTTAAACCAAAAGGAGATTGTCTGCTTCCACTATTTCCAGTTTCAGGATGCAATTTCTTCCTCCTTACAGGGAAGAGCTGGTTAGTTTTTGAGAGGAAGGCAGAAAAAAAATCCCACACAGTGGTTTTATTTCAGTCTCATTGTTTTCCAGCTGGCTGCAATACATTGATGAACGCTATTAAATTTTTAATTGTGAGGCATTTTATCAGAGCTCACGCAGGGCTTGCACAAAGCCAGTTTTATTTCAGCTTTTATTGATATCGCTGCGTTCTACTACAGCAAAAATCATCAGCAGGGCCCTTGGCTGATCTCTAACAGCAAACACACAGCAAAACACTGTCCTTCCATGAAGGCTTAATCCACAATCCCTCCCTCCTCTCTCCACCATTCAGATGTGAATCATTTGCAATGTCAAAGAGGGAAATTTGCAGCACTAAAGCTGCCCAGAAGCCTAAATCCTTCCCAAAGGGCAGAGCAGCTTCATGGCAGAGTTTTACACTCCCAAAGAACACAAAACTCCTCCTGGAGACACCTTCAGCACCTTCCTGGCAGGGTCAGGAGCTGCCTGCTGAGAATTTCCACCCCTGGAAGTGTCTGGGGGTGGGTTGGACAGGTACTGGAGCAATCTGGGATAGCAGAAGGTGTCCCTGCCCTGACTGAGATGATCTGAATGATCTTTATGTCCCTTTCAACCCAAACCCTCCTGGGATTCCACAGATATCAGGTGAAATTGTCCCCAGACCACAGGTAAATGATTCATTTTTCAAAGAACTTGATTTGTGAGGTTCATTGGTTTAAAAGCCATCAACCACCATGTGCTGAAGCTCTCACGTGCTTCCAAGGGATTTCTCCTTCTCCCTTGATGCTAAGCTCTCTGTAAATAAAATTTACAGAAGTAAATTCTGTACAAAATTAAAACACCTGAGAGGTTCTGGACCTGACACTGGCCATGCCTGAGTCCCAAAAGTGCTGTCCATGGGTTCCTTCCTGCCTGGATTCTGTGAGATCTGGGATTTGTGCAGTCAGGCTCTACTCCAAGCTTCACTGCTGATCCTTTGGACAAATAACTTCCATTCTCCCTGTCTCAGCCACTGCACATTCAGGGCAGAGAGAAACTTTGCCTGTTTTCCAAAGTCCTGTCCCACTCTGGGTGCCACAGAATAAAATCTATGAACCACAAGGCTTAAAAAACGTCAGTACTGAGCCAAAATTTTGATTTCTTTAAGATCACACGAGCCAAAAGCATCTCCAAAAATAGTCAGATTGCAATGATAAAAATATGAGATGATTTTCTGCCTGAATAAACTTAATTTGCACTCCAAAATTCCACCTATAAATACCTAAAGGAGTCACAAGGCCCTGCTGGCACCCCTGGGAAGAACATTGAGAATATCAACCTATCCACCTCCAACTCATTTGGAGTTGCTCAGTAGCACAGGAAAAAAGAAAATGACATCTAAAAGCTGCAAAATATTTATAAACTCTGGTGCAAATCTCATGCTTTTGCAGAAGAAGTTACAAATGAAACTTAAAACCACCGAAAACCAGACCAATTAACACCTCTAAATGCAGAACAAGAACCAGCACAGCCCCTCAGCAGCAAAATGCAATGAATAAACACTGCAAGAGTTCAGGAATTCTCTGGAAATCAGAGTGTTTGGCCAAGTTCTCGCTCACCCACTGGGTATGGGTCAGAATTTGGGGAATTTCTGCAATAAAAGTTGGTCAAAAAGTTAAAACAAACATGAGAGGAGCTTTTGGATGAGGCTGGAGCAGCAGCATCTCTTGAAAACAAATCTCTGTTTCCTTGGTGCTCGCAGCTGGTACCTGATTTTCTTGGTAGGAGGTTTTCAAAGTCAAACCACATCCTAAGAAGGCACCTTGAGAAGTGAAAACATCAAAGTTCCTTTCAGGAATTCTGCCTGCTGCTTCATTACCTTCTTTGCAAGGCTCCTTCTCCCTGGCCCACCACAAAGGCTGAAGGTTCAACTTCAAACAAAAAGGAAATTTTCTTCACAAAATGCTTCGCCCACCTCAAATCCCCTCATTTGCATGTCCTGAAATAGTGAGACAAAACCCCACAAACTTCAGGCAGCCTCAGAAAAGTGAGATTAAAATCCAAACTACTTCAAGGGGCTTGGTTATCTGCAGGCCTCAGAGTGCTACAGAGCTTTGCTCCATCTGTGTTTTGAAAAAAAACAATTTTGCTGCTTTATTTTGATTTTATTTATGCACAGGGATGAGCTTAACTCAGGAAATCACATTTTTTAACTGAAAAACCATCTGGTTTTCAAAGCAAATTCCAACCATGGGGGTCACTCCTGGAAAACCACTGTCCAAACATCTGTTTTGGAGCAGGAACATTTGCCTGGCACTGGGCTGTCACCTCTCACAGCACAGAGAGTTTTCTTTGCACTGCTCAGCAAGAACAGGCAGTGACCAGAAGGGCTCCAGCCAAAGCAGCTTGATCTGGATTCCACTCAGAGCTCAGGAAAAGGCCAATTCCCTGGAATTCTGCCCTTCCCAGGGGCTCCCAGCCCAGCACAGAGTGTGTCCTTGCCCAGTCCAAACTCCAGGGTTTTTCCATCCTGCAGTCATGTGAAGGATGTGAATCACAGCTCCTTCCCAGGGAACACGGTGTCTCCCCAGAAATCCCAGGTCTCCTTCAGAAACTGCACAATCAGCTCCTATTTACCCAAAGGAACAACTTCTTGCCAAAAACTGATAATTCTAGAAGGGATTTCTAGAAGTTTTTCTTGAGAAATCCATGGGTGGTTTGGGAGGAAGGGAGGCTCTCCAAGGCAAACTCTCACCATACACAGCAGTTCCCATTGCCTGCAATAAGTGTAGAAGAAATCATGATATTTTTAAAGATTTTGAGCCTTCCTACATCTCAGTTCCTTCCCTTGGCCTTCTGAGTCAGAGGTGAAACGGGTCATAAAAATAGAAGGAACATTTCCTACTGCCAGGGGTGCACTTTTCACCCCTGAGGAGAGACAAGGACTTGGACCAGCTCTCACCATGACTCACTCCAGGAAAAGACTGGAAATCCTCTCCAAGAGGGGAAGTCCCAAGGGCAGATGAATCCCACCAGATATTTGGAGGAATTTATCCCAGTGCCTCAGCATCCACCCCAGGGCTCAGAGGCCTTTTGGCCTGAGGAAAAGGGGCTGGATAAACTCAGCTGCCATGAAACAGTGCTTAAAACCTTTGGAGTTCCTTCCCCTTGGGCACATCCTCATTCCTTCCACAACAATCCAGACCAAACTACAGATTTGGGATGAGGTTTTCAGCCAGTTCCACCCAGTTACAAACCAGGAGCTCTGATTAATTCAGCTTTGCCCCTGGACCAGGAGTATCACACTCTGAACCCCAGGTAACTTCTCACTCCCCTCACCATAAACTTAGAAATCCATTTTATCAATTCCCATCCCACATCTCTTGAAATTTAGGGTTTGGAGGTGGATTTCATTTGCTTTGAAGTGAAATCTCCCTCCTGAGCTCAGCCACTAAATGGAATTCTTCATTTATGTCAGCACAGCCCCAGTCCTGCACCTTCCCTGCCTGCCCTCCATCCAAGCAAAATTAATTTGGGCAGGTAAAAACTGCTTCAAGATTAAGGTTTTTTTTCCTCCCCTCAACCAGCTCAGCATCAATCAAGAGACCAGAGTCTTTCATCACAGAGTCTGCTAGCAAAGAGTTCATTTGTATTTCACAGATTTGTTTCTCCATCTGTTCCTGACACTGCTCTCCCTTTCCACCACCTTAAACACACTGGGTTTTTTTTTAAGATATTGATCTTTGTTATTACAGTAAAACCAGATGGTTTGTGCCTCTTTATAACGTATTTCCTCCTCCTGTCCCTTTGATTCCAAGGAAATAATTTATCAGGTTCCTGCCAGGTTGGGAGAAGCCTGATAAAATTTTTAAAAGCATCAAAAACCTCTAGCAAGCACACCAAGCCTCAAGGAGAGCTCCTGATGGAGTCCTGGTAGGTAAAAAAAAATGGATGGAGGTCAGACAGGAGCCAGCTCAGCTTCCCAGAGGTGCCTGGAGCAGTGGAAGGTTCCCTGCTCATGGCAGGGGGTGGAACAGGACAATCTTTAAGGTCCCTTCCAACCCAACCCACTCTGTGATTCTGCTCCAAATTACACAGTTTTAGGAGCCTCATTATTTGTGTAGCTGATCCAGCCCCAGAATTGCCAAGGAGGATCTCATCAGGAAGGAAATAATTCCATTTACTGCTGGATAAAGGGCAATAACAAAGTGCAAACACTGACAAATGGTCAGCTGGCAGAAATCTTGTGTGGTCAATTATCAGCCCCCCATTGCCAAGCAGATGCTCAAATCACAGCTCATTTTTACATCTGCTCCAGCACAGCCTCACCAGCATTTAAATTCTTAGGGAAAGCTGCAAATAAATGAATATATTAGGATTTAATAGCATTTAGAAAGCAGAATGAGAGGAAGCACAAGTAGAGCCATGGGGTTGGTCTCTTTACACAGCAGAGATGGCTCAATATGAGAAGTTTATCCTGAATATAAAAGGATTTTTTTTTTTTTACAGATAGTCAGTGTGACTTTAAGCACTCAATCACCCAATATAAGAATATATATGAGATATATGCAGATATAAAAGATATAGATATGAAAAATGGATTTTATATATATGGAAATTGTATTTATATATATGAAAGTTGTATTTCATGCAAGTGCAAGCCACTATGCAGACAAGAGAAAAGACAGAATCTTTCCTGTAGCCAGATTGGAATTCCCTCAGACAGCACAGCAGCAAGAGCCAGGATCCAAGGAAGAACAGACAGATTACGTAAAAGATGGGATAGCAAAGGAAACATTACCCTGAGACAAATGCCAGGAGATTTGCAACTCAAAACAGAGCTGAAGATTTGTAGCAGCAATATATTAGCTCCTGCTTCCCAGAAGGAATTCCCTCGCTGGCTCTAAACCTGCTGATTTTCCTTCATTAATTCCTTGGCATCACTCAGCATTTCCTATGCAAATGACACACCCTGGACACTGCTGCAGATCCAGGTGCAGGGGGACAGCACCCAGGGCACTGCCAGCCCACCCAGGAGCTTTTCATCTGGGACAACTGGCAGAGCCCACGCTGTCTGTTGGGCTGAATTCCAAGCCTACAGCTATTTGGAATAAGAAAGGTTTGCACTAATAAGAAAATCAAATTGTGTGCATCACAGATAATGTTCTTCCCCAGCAAAAGAGAGCTCGATTTCACTTGTCAGCCTCGCTCATTTAGAGCTCTTGCCTGATTTTTTGTGACTCACAACATACGTCTTGCATTTTTAATTTGAAAGCAAGAGAAAACAGGCCATTTTAGCTTTCCCTGCCTCGTCCCCTCTGCATTACTTATGCTGGATTCATCCTCTGCAAGCAGCCCTGTGGCGATGCAGCTGTTCCTGCTGCCTGCCTAAGTGCAGGCTCCACACACACAACTGTCAGCTTCTTGTGCCTCGCAAGAAATGGCAATTATTGCACCCATGAACACTCAAAATAACCACAGGGAGCCGTGGCTGGAAGCTACTAGAATATTTTGCTTCTCAGAACATCCCAGTCCTACCCATCAGCTGCCACCCATGAGCTGAAATCCAAACCTGCTCTTTGCAACACCTTCTTTTCCACACCCCCGCAGTCGGTGGCTCTTGGATGACACCACTGAGGCAACACAGAGAAGGTGTCAAAAATAAACCCAAATCTCAGCACTTGAGCTCAAGATTCCCCCAGTCTGAATCTCAGTCTCAGCACTTGAGCTCAAGATTCCCCCAGTCTGAATCCAAATCTCAGCACTTGAGCTCAAGATTCCCCCAGTCTGAATCTCAATCTCAGCACTTGAGCTCAAGATTCCCCCAGTCTGAATCTCAATCTCAGCACTTGAGCTCAAGATTCCCCCAGTCTGAGTCTAAATCTCAGCACTTGAGCTCAAGATTCCCCCAGTCTGAATCTCAGCCTCAGCACTTGAGCTCAAGATTCCCCCAGTCTGAATCCAAATCTCAGCACTTGAGCTCAAGATTCCCACAGTCTGAATCTCAATCTCAGCGCTTGAGTTCGAATCCCCAAGTCTGAGTCTAAATCTCAACACCTGAACTCAAGATTCCCTGACTGGAGGTGGCACTCAAGTACTCTGGGCTGGTGATAAGGTGGGAACTTGATGTTATTGAAGGTCTTTTCCAATTTTGATGACTCTGGGATAGC
>NC_031791.1:1822777-1853467 GCF_001522545.3 Parus major
CTTCTCCCAGGGAATACAAACCTGCTTTTGGAGCATCCCTGATTTTCCACACCCAATTCCCTCCACAATATTTCCCAGATATCTCTAAAACTCCTCTGACCCAACCCTGGAGCCAGGGACTGATTCCTGTGCAGGAATTTTGTGCACGGCAGTGCACGAGAGTGTCACAGGCACTCTTTATTCCCCTCTGAAAACAAACACACTCCAAACAATGAATTCAAGTCCATCTAGCCAGCCAGGATATCAATTTTTCCCTCCCCACCAGCCTCATCCCATCCCACCTGGGGGTTACCTGAGGTTATAACCACACTTCTCTTCACTTGGACTGCCACAGCCTGGAGAGAAACGTTTCTTTTGCTCAGGCTGTGCTTCTGAAATGCAGGTCCGTTGTTTTGGCCTTAAAAATAATAAATTGTGTTAATTCATTTTTAGATTATTTATCAAATTAGGTTACAGTTGACAGAGAGGGCAAAGAGCCCTGCAGAACTGTGGCAGACATGACATTCTTGTAGCGCTGGGACTGAAAAAATAGAAGTATTTATTTGAGTAAAGCTGCAAAGATCAAACACGCCGAGAGCTGAGGCTCCCAGCCGGTCACTGCCGTAGGGAGCTCTCCAAAGCGGCTTTTTCACAGCACAGCAACGCCCCGAACGCGGGGAAAAGCCCCGATGTGCCGCCTCCAGGAGCGGGGAAGAGCAGGAGCAACATCCCGGCCGCTCTGCTGCTGCCACCTGCAGGGAACGGCTCCGGGCCATCGGGCACAAACATCCCCTGCAGACCCAAAACTGCCCGAGCCGCCTCCCTTCCCGTTCCCCGACATCCTCCCCCTTCTCACAGCATCGGTGTACCAGCTTTACCTTAATTAATATTTAGTGAGGAGGGAAGAAGACATCTACAAAAATAATGTTTCTAAAAAAATTGCTAAGAGCTTCCTCTGTGCTTAAAAAAACTCAATAACTAACTAACTCTAAAATTTAATGACCTATTAAACCATTTAAAAATTAAATCTGCCTCTAAAAAAGCTACATTTTAAAAACAAGCAAGCAAAAAAAATCTCTTACTAATTCTTATTCTAAAAATTTTATTCTTATTCTTTTAATTCTATTAATAAAATTTTTCTTTATACCTTTTAAATTTTAAACCTATTTTACCTACCTCTTAATTCATATCTCAGAACAACAAAAAATCTAATAAATACACTAACAATTTTAACCAATACTAAACCCACTACATTATTTAATATATTAACCAAAAAACTCAAATTAACAAACCAAAACCACTACAATCTTACAGGCTGAAATATTTATTGTTTCCCCACCATTTCAGTGCATCTTAATTTAAAAATTTTAATTTAAATTTTTAAAAATTTAAAAATAAGCCAAGGAACAGAGTGATGGAAGAAACAGCTGGGATGATTTTCAAAGTGCAGATTTCCTAATAAATTACCTTTCTTCCTTCTCCTGTGGGACAGGAATTACTTTGCCACTTTTCTTCCCACTGGGTGGCCCTTCCTGCCCAGTCTGGCCTACAGCTGTGTCACTTAACTGGAAAGGGAAGGGAAAAGGGGATTAATGTGTAATAAAATTTTTCCATGTAAGTTTTGCTTATAGATTTATAAAAAAACCCACTTGAAAAACCTCCCCCATATAAACACAACACTTGTGTGCACATGGACAAACCCAAAGGGATGTGATTAAAAACATTCAAATTACAAGAATGAAGATGTGATTTTACTTTAGTGCTGCCTGGTGGCTGCTCAGCTCCTGTGGATTCCCCTTCAGCATCCTTTGGCAAGCCTGATTTCCTTGAGGAACAGCTCGTTGTGGCTTTGGGAAGTTCTTTTTTTGGTGGCAACAATGATGCTGGGCTCTCATCCCCTGTGCTCTGGCCACAGGGAAGGTTGGATGAGGGCACGGATCTTCCCAGGCAATCCTGATCCACGCTTTCCCGCCCTTTAGGCATCACCCTCTCTGTGGATTTTTCAGGACTGCAGCTCCCAGCAGCTGTGGAATATCCCAAACAATCATCTATCATTGCATCCAAAGTTTCTCTTTCCAGGTTGTTTTCCTCCAGAGCCTCACCGGCGCAGGCGGCAGCGAACGGGCTCAGGCTCAGCAGCTCCTGCAGGTCTAGGTCCAGCTCCACCTGCAGCTGGGACCCATCCAGGGCAGCACTGCCACCCAAAAAGCCAGGATCACACCCAGAGCTGCCTGAGGGATGCTCCTGGGGTTCCTCTGGCTCCTCTGAGGCTGCCTCACTGACCAATATCCCTGCGGTGCAGCCGCTGCTCTCTGTCTTGTCACTCTCTCCGCTCACACTTTGGCTCAGGTGGCTTTCACCAGCGAGGTGCTGCTGCTCAGCTTCCATGGAATCATCTGCCAAGATTTCCTGGATCTCTTCCTCGGTGTAATCAAAGGGAGAATTCCCTTTCTCACTCCCTGACAGCTCCAGCAAGGAGTCATCCAGCTCGCTGTCGTCGAAACACCCGCTGATGTCCAGGGAAATGGCCACGTCGTCATATTTGGGCACAGAAAAACTGGCACCAAACTCATCCTGGGCACTCTCCTCCAGGAAAAGGGAGCAGCCAGAGGTTGGGGAAGGGAAGAGAGGATTCCCTGCTGGGTCTGGAGTGCTGCAGCCACGCCTCAGCACACAGGCTTTCTTAGCTGACTGCAGGGCCTGCACCTGCACTGCAGAATCCGACAGCCTCTTAGCCCTGGGGAGTGGGTCCTGTCTGAACTCCTGACAGAGCCCAGGGGACGCAGGGGAACTGTCTCCCATGGCTCTGTGGCTTCCTGGAACTCTGCTCCCAGTTCTAGAGGCTCTTCTGCTGCTGCTGGCCTTTGATCAGCTCTTCCAGAGGAATCAGCAGGAGTCAGCTCCAACCTGCCAGCAAAAGTGACATCCTCAGTAAAGGAGCTCAGCTGTACCCCCAAAATGCTGGAATTTCACAGGGAAAGCAAAACCACCATAATTTGTTTTTGTTCTCTTGTTTTAGGTCCCAACAAATCCTTCATCCCTGAGAGTTCCCTCAAGCAACACCAGGGGAAATCCCAATAATTGGAAAACCCTGTCTCCTCCCAAACTGCAGCCAGTCCCTCACAGCAGACCCCAGGGATCCCAAATTACAGCCTTAAACTGCAAAACACTCCTGAGGCATTAAATAAAACCTCCAAATGTCTCAACCCCCACCTTTGCCCTTCAGAGATAAACAAACAAATTATAAAAAAGTCTTTTTTGGGGTTGGGAAAAACTGAGCAAAGGAAGAGGAGCCCTGTCAGGGTATTAGTCACTGAGACACTCACACAAAACCCTCGTTGTAATCCAAGATCACCAGATAAAGAACCTTCCTGTGAAACTCAATAGCTCCAAAGTATTCACAAACAAACCCTGTTTTTTCCCCGGAGTGAGGACTCATCCCAAAAGGAATCTTTGGACCTGAAAGCCCTGCACTTGACTCTCACCCAGCAGGGGAATTTGGACAAAGGCAAGGTATTTCCTGTCCTCTTTGAGCAAGGATTTAAAGGAATGTATTTTGTCTTTCCGTTGCTTTGATTACTGTTTAAAAAAAGGGAGGGTTACACACTCCAGGAATAAAACCTGGGCAATTCTGCCTAAATAATGAAAATGGACACTTTCAGAATTGTGCTAGGAAAAAAAAACACCTCAGGAATCACACAAGAACACGTCTGGATTTAGTCCCATGCAGTGTGATAGTCTGATAATTCGGCTCTAACCATGGAACCTGTGAATGGTTTGGGTGGGAAGGGACATAAAGCTCATCCAGTGCCACCCCCTGCCAGGGCAGGGACACTTCTCACCAGCCCAGCTTGCTCCAACCTGGCCTTGGACACTTCCAGGGATGGAGCAGCTTCTCTGGGTAACCCGTGCCAGGGCCTCGCCACCCTCACAGGGAGGATTTTTTTCCCAATATCCCATCTCCGTGTGGCAGTGGGAAGCCATTCCTCCTTGTCCTGTCTCTCCAGGCCCTGGTCCCAAATCCCTTTCCAGCCCCTTTAGGCACTAAAAAGCCGCAGTTGGGTCACTCTGGAGCCTTCCTCTCTCCAGATAAAAACCTCAGGAAGCGGTAAGACCCCGCTCGCCCCTCACCGAGGGCGTTGAATCAACCACAGCCCCCGCCTCTCTCCATCAGGGACCCGCCCGTCCCTCAGCGGGCACCGCCCAACCGGCGCCTCAACGGCACCGCCCCAAGGCGGGGCCCAGCCCGCCCCGCCCCTGCTCCTCCTCCCGGCCCACCCGAACACGGGGAGCTCCCCTAATCCCGGGAAAAAAGGGGTAAACCCCGCTCCCTAAATAAACGAGTTAAAAATTAAGTTTGGCTGAGACAAAGCAGCGGCCGCTGCCCGGCCGGGCCTGGCGAGAAGGGCGCTCACCCGCCGCCATCTTAACGGCGCCAAGGCCACGCCCCCACAGGCGCGAGACGCTCTCTGATTGGCGGAGCGCGGGCTCCTCGCCGTGAGAGGCGCTCTCTGATTGGCGGAGCGCGGGCTCCTCGCCGTGAGAGGCTCTCTCTGATTGGCGGAGCGCGCCCCCTCACTCCCGCTCGTTGCATCGGCAGCTCGGCGCTCGGAAGGCCCAGGCGCGGCAGTCGAGCGCCGAGCGGGGCTGATGCAACCCGGGGCGGGTCGGTGCGACCGGGCCGGGGAACCGGGGGGGTTCGGGGGTACCGGGGGTTACCGGGAGGGTCCCGGGGCTCCGCTAACGGCGTGTCCTGCCTTGCAGCCGCCGCTATGGAGCCCGCGCCCGGCCCGCAGGAGAAGTATCAGCTCATCACGCGGAACCTGCAGGTACCGGGAGGCGCATGGGGCCGGCTCGGGGCCGGGCCGGGGGGGACGAGAGGGACATCTGGGCTGGATCTCAGGGACCAGCGGGGCTGGATCGGGGTCGGGCGGAGGAATTGAGGCTGGGCGGGTTGATTGAGGCTGGATCGGGGCAGGATGGGGTCCAGATACCGGGGGAGTCGGGGCTGGATCGAGGGGATACGGCAGGATTGGGGTGCGAGAGGGGGGAACGGGGCAGGATCAGGGCATGGGGAGGCCGGGATGGGGAGCTCTGAGGCAGAGCAAGCTCCGGGGATTATCACCGTGTGTGAAGCCCGGACACCCAGCAGGATTTGTCCTGCCCAGCCCTGTCAGTGCCGTGTGTTTTGGCCCCTGACAGGAGGTGCTGGGCGAGGACAAGCTCATGTCCATCCTGAAGGAGCGAGAGCTGAAGATTTACTGGGGGACCGCCACCACGGGCAAGCCTCACGTGGCGTATTTCGTGCCCATGTCCAAGATTGCAGATTTCCTGAAGGCTGGCTGTGAGGTGGGGCATTGTCACCGTGCTGGGTGGCAGCTGCAGTGAACAGGGACAATTCCTCTCACCCAGGTGACACCACCTGTCCCCTGTCCTAGGTGACAATCCTCTTTGCTGACCTCCACGCTTACCTGGACAACATGAAGGCTCCCTGGGAGCTGCTGGAGCTGCGCACCCGTTACTATGAGCATGTCATCAAAGCCATGCTGGAGAGCATCGGGGTGCCCCTGGAAAAGCTCAGATTTGTCCGGGGCACCGATTACCAGCTCAGCAAGTGAGTCCTGGGACTGCTGATCCCGAGCTGTCACTCCAGGAGGTGCCTCCAGGCTTTGTCCCCTCTCAGTGTGGCCAGGAGCAGCTCTCAGAGGTGTCCCCATGGCCAGTGGTGACGGTGCTGTCCCTCCCACAGGGAGTACACGCTGGACGTGTACCGGCTCTCCTCCGTGGTGACACAGCACGACGCCAAGAAGGCAGGGGCAGAGGTGGTGAAGCAGGTGGAACATCCCTTGCTGAGTGGTTTGCTCTACCCAGGCCTGCAGGTGAGGCAGGTGTGGTGTCCAGGGAGGTGCTGGCAGCTGGGGTGTTTGGGGCTGAGTGGCAAGGTCATTGTTGTCCACCCCAATGTCACACCTGGCGGTGGCACAAAGCCTGGCCTGAGCACAGAGCTGCAGTCCCAGCAAACAGTCTGGAATGTTCCCGTCCTCCCCTGGCTGGGAGCGCCCCAGGAGAGGCAGAGGGACAGGCCAGGACTGTTTTGGGTCTGGCTTCACGGCTCTGTGTCTCCCCACAGGCGCTGGATGAGGAATATCTCAAGGTGGACGCACAGTTTGGAGGGGTGGATCAGAGGAAGATCTTCACCTTCGCAGAGAAGGTCAGGAACTGGGGGATTTCTGCCAGACTGGGGCCTGAGGGAGGGCTTGGCCACTCCCAAATCCACTGGGAGAAGTGTGTGGGATTTTGGTTGACATGACAGCTCTCTGTGCTGCTGCTGCTCCCATGCTCTGTGCAGCCACACATCCCTGGCTGTGACTGCCCTTCCTGAATCCTGTTATCCCAGATCCCAAAGTTACTCAGAGCCAGGAGCAAACAGGGACTGTGAATTAAAGCTGAATGAGGTTTGTCTCTGACTTAACTCCTTGTGTTTTCCCAGTACCTCCCTTCCTTGGGCTATGCCAAGCGCGTTCATTTGATGAACCCCATGGTTCCTGGGCTGACAGGCAGCAAAATGAGCTCGTCAGAAGAGGTTGGTCTGGGTCTGGCTGTGCTCAGGGGGCTCTGGGGGGACAGGTTGGTGGCTGGGGGCTGAGAGAGAACCACCCCAGGGAAGGTGAGCTCTCCTTCCCCACTCACACAGGGTTCTAAGAAGGTGCAGCACTCCAGCATGAGTTTTCTGGGCAAAAGCTTGGGTGTGAAGGGCTGAGGAAATCTCTTGCTGCAGGACTCCAAGATTGATCTTCTGGACCGCAAGGAGGATGTGAAGAAGAAGCTGAAGAAGGCTTTCTGTGAGCCAGGGAACGTGGAGAACAACGGTGTCCTCTCCTTCATCAAGCACGTCCTCTTCCCTCTCAAGTCAGGTGAGAGGCTCGCCGTGCTCAGGGGTGGGGGACAGGAGTGTGTCCCCTGGAACAAGGCTGCCCCTGCATGCCACCTGCTCAGCCTCTGCTCTTGGGCAGCGTGGGGTGGGTGGTTCACCTGAGCCTTGAGTTAATCTGAGCTTTAAAACCTGTTTTGTCCTAGAGTTTGTGGTCCTGCGAGAGGAAAAATGGGGAGGAAACAAAACCTACACAGCCTACGAGGCCCTGGAGAAGGACTTTGCTGAGCAGGTGACTGCTGGGAGAGGCTGAACCTTCTGCCTGAGGTTCCTGTGAGCAGTTTGGGAGCTCTGGGAGATGGAAATCTGCACTGGGAAGAGGTGTGGGGTGTGGCCTGTGATGTGGGATGCTCCTAGGCAGGAGAACCCAGGGGAGAGAGGATTAGTGAAGGGTGTGAGGTCAGGACAGCACCACATCAGCCACATCCTGGAGCAGAGCAGCAGTTTAACCCTTCCCAGCTGTTCCCAGCAGAGGCTGGAGGCACAAGTGTCCAGAAACTTCTGATGTCCAAGGGGAATCAGGTCAAGGGTTTGGGATTCATGTTGCCACCTTGTTTGGTCTCCAGTTCCCACCCATGACCTCAGACAGGAACATCTTTGTCCTGACACAGGTTGTGCACCCTGGAGACCTGAAGAACTCGGTGGAAGTAGCCCTGAACAAACTGCTTGACCCCATCAGAGAGAGATTCAACTGCCCAGAGCTGAAGAAGCTGAGCAGCGCTGCGTATCCCACCCCATCCAAAGCCAGTAAGGAGGGGCCCAGGGAAGTGGGGACTTGGGAGCTCAGGGAAATGGGGCCCAGCCCTGCAGGGTTGAGTGGGACAGAGTCCCCCGAGGACCTGAGGTCAGAGAAGCTCCAGACTCAAAAGCATCTTTGGAGAATATTGGGAAAGGTGAGGAAAGCCAGCACAGGAGGGACTCTGCTCTCTGGTGTAGTGACAGGCATGGCATTCCCTGCAAGGAATTCCCCCAGGGCCTGCATTTGGGGCTGACCACCTCCCTGAGTTTGTGCTGAGTGTTGTGACCGTTCTGTTCACCCTGCAGAGCCTGGAGAGAAGGGCACCAAGAACTCAGAGCCGGAGGACGTGGTCCCATCCCGGCTGGACATCCGTGTCGGCAAAGTGATCAGTGTGGAGAAGGTATGGGGAGAGGGGAGGAAACCTTCCCACGTGGTGACATTTGGGGTGTGCCTGGGGAGGGAATGCCACCTTCTCTGCCACCCCATTGCCATCCCTGCTCCCCCTGGCAGCACCCGGATGCTGACAGCCTGTACGTGGAGAAGATCGACGTGGGCGAGGCCGAGCCCCGCACCGTGGTCAGCGGCCTGGTGCACTTTGTCCCCAAGGAGCAGCTCCAGGACAGGCTTGTGGTGCTGCTCTGCAACCTCAAACCCCAGAAGATGAGGGGGGTGGAGTCACAGGGCATGGTGCTGTGTGCTTCCAGGTGAGGGACAGAGGGGACCCTGGGGCTGGAGCCTCCCTCAGGGTGGTGAGGGGCAGCTGGGCAGCACTCTGGGGTGACTCTGGTGTCTCCACTCCCCTCCATAGCGTGGGGGAGCCCCGTCAAGTGGAGCCCCTGGACCCCCCAGCCGGGTGCTGCGCCGGGGAGCGTGTCTACGTGGAGGGCTACGAGGGTGGGGAGCCCGACGAGGAGCTCAAGCCCAAGAAAAAGGTCTTTGAGAAGCTGCAGGTGAGGACTGGGAGTGGCTGGAGTTCCATCCAGCAGGGCCACACCATCTCCACCTCTGGGTGACCTCAAATGGGCTGTTGGGCCCCTCGGTGTTACTGGCAGCAAAGGTGTGAGGAGATGAACCTTCCCAGGGCTCAGCCTGACTCCCTGTTCTGCTCCCCAGGCTGATTTCCGCATCTCCGAGGATTGTGTCGCGCAGTGGAAGCAGAGAAACTTCCTGACCAAGCTGGGGACAGTCTCCTGTAAAAGCCTGAAGGGTGGCAGCATCAGCTAACAAGTGCCAGGGCTGCCCTGGTGCCTCCTGCCTGACTCCTGCACCTCAGCCAGGCTCCTTCCAGTCATCTCCCACCAGTGCCCCGAGTCAGGGGCTCGGCCCTGGGGGCTCAGGGACTGAACTCTCACCTGGGGAGCTGCCTCCAGCATCCCCCCGGGCCTGGGCTGTGCCAGCGCTGGGGACTGGAGGTGCCACCACGCCCGAGGGACCCATGTGACTCATGCCCATAGCCTGGGGCCACAGCTGGCTCCCAGCTGTGCCATGGTGCCCGCTGGGGTGGCATGTGTGGGTGCTGTGGTGAGGGTAGAAGGGAAAAGCTGCTTCTCCAACCTTGTGTTGCTGCTACCAGAGCTGGGGCCAGCCCGTCCCCTGCTCCACCCCCAGCGCTGTGGCCACTGGTGCCAGGAGCCCAGGCAGCACCTGTGGGGCTGTCCTGAGCCCATGGGGGCTGTGGGCCTTAAACACTGACTCGGGAACCATCTGTCTGTCATAAACCCAATAAAATGTTGAGCTGACTGCACGTGGCTGTGCCCATCTGTCCAGGGGAGCTGGCAGCCAGCCCTGCCCCGGAGTTTTACTGGGCAGTGCTGCTGGGAGCCAGCCAAAGGGTGTCCCTGGAGCTCAGCACCACCCAGAAGGGACCTGCAACCATCAACCAGGAAGAACAGGAGGCAGCAAGCTTCGGTCATCATTTTTACCAGCCAGGTACAGAGCTCTGAGCAGCTACTCGGCGGCAGAAGGTCGGTTGTTTTTGGTTTGGTTGGGTTTGGTTTGGTTTGGTTGGGTTTGTTTGGTTTGGTTTTCGTTTTGTGGTTTTGTTGGTTTTTTTTTTTTACAATCAAAGAAATCAAAATGTGACCCAAGTTTACAGAAACAGAATCAAGGCTCTCCCCAGAGCCCAGGGCCAGCTCAAGGGGCAGCCAGGTCCTTCCTCCTGCTGGGCAGTGGCAAGCGGCAAGCGGCCAGTGCTGACCATGAGCCCCTCTTGCCTTTCCATCAAGAGCCAAAGCCCCAGTCCCTCCCAACCAGCACCTCCATCCACTCCTGTTCCTGTTTGCATCCCTCCCAGGCACTGTCGTGGCCAAAGCCTTCTCATTCCCTTGTCCAAAGTGCTTCCATTCCTCGTGGGCCTGTCTGGCCGGCAGCAGTGGCCCCAGCTCCGCTGTCCTTGGCCCCCAAACTCCTCTGGGTGGGCTGCTCGGTTCCACACACCCACACCAAGCATCAGCTTGGCAGGGAGGAGGTGCTGGCTCTGGGCACAGGCCTTGAGTCCAGTAAAAAAAAAAAGCAAAATAAAGCTGTAGTACTTAGGAAAGTGAAACCAACACCATTTTTGCATAAATATCATCAAGGCCGTGGAGGCTAAGGCTGTTTGCTTCCTGTATTAAGTTAATTGCCAGTTCCACACTCGTTGACCTGCCCAGGTCCCTGAGAGATTTGGATTCCTGTCCGTGGGGGCTCCAGTCCTGCAGCGTTGTCCTTCAGGCCGTGTCTCCCCGTCCGTCTGCAAGGCAGGAGGGAAGAGCCCGTCAGCCACCCCGAATCCCAGCTTCCCCCAGCCCCACCAGGCTCTCTCCCTGCTCTTATTCCTTTTCATCCAAGTCCATCAGTTTATCAAACATTTTGTGGTAAAGTCTGTTTTTGCTGAGCATCTTGATTGATTGTTTGTTGTTTTGGGTTGTTTTTTTTTTGTTTGCTTTTGTTTCCATTTAAGCATTGCTTGAAAACGCTTGTGAAGGTTAATATAAATTTTTTTGGATTCACTTATGACTTTATTCTGAACTGCAAGCTAGCTGTAAAACGTGCAAAAATACAGGAAAGAAACTCTAACAAAACCTTTCCCCTGGCCTAAAGTTAGCCAGAAATTTGTAGACACGTGACAAAACAAAACCTAAACCCATCCAAGGGCTCCTGAAATGGGGAAAAAACATTCCTTGCCCATCTTCAGTGATCACAATTTCGGCTGAAACAATGAAAACCACTCAGGACATGACCAAAACTGATCTTCCAGCTGCTGGAGTTTGAAATAAAATCAAGCCCCAGTGCCTCCCTGCTGTAACAGCCCAGGAGCCGTGCTGGGTGTTTGTAACTTGGGAATTTATCACTTGGGAATGTCTAGCTCAGGATGCTGAGCAGCGAGGCTGAACCTCCAGCAGCATCATCCCGTGGCTCCCACCCCACGTACCTTGTGCAGGGAGGCTGTGAGCCGGCGGCTCCGTGGTGTTGCTGCCCTCTGTCCCCGCCAGCTCGCTCTTAGTCCTGCTCTCCTCCACCTTGGCATCCCCGTCCAGCACCGGGGAGCCCAACGCCTCTGCCCCCGCTGCCTTCGGGGAAGGAGCCGGCCCCGAGCCAAGCGAAGGTTTCTTGGCTACTGGAGGGGGGATCTTGCCAGGTTTTCGCTGGGTTTGTGCCTTTCCGGGGCCCTGCGGGACAGCAGCAGCTGGGGCTGCCGAGCGCTGCCCCGAGAAATTCCTCAGCTCGGCCACCAAGTTCCTCTTCAGGTCGGCCTGTGCCTCGGGGGACGACGTGGTTTCGATCACCAGCTTCCTGGAGCTCTTGGCGAAGATGAAGCTGGCGGTGGAGGCCGGCGATTTGTTCCTGGGGGACAGCTGCCCGTCCCCGGGGAGCCCCTCGGGGCCGGGCTGGGCCGCTCGGCCGCCCGGTGGCTTCTCCGCGGCCTCTCCGGAGGCCAAGGCGGCGGCCTTGAGGTGCACGGCGTGGTGGAGCTGGTTGGAAGGCACCGCGTCTTGGGCAGGAGGAGGCGGCTGCCGTGTGGACAGGGACCGGCGGACGGGCTTCTGTGGGGCCGGGCGCTCCTCGGCCCCGGCCCCGGCCCCGGCCCCAGCTCCGGCCCCGGCCCCGGCCCCGGCCGCAGGCTCCACGCTGACGGAGCGCAGCCGCACCATCTGCAGCAGCGAGGGGGTGACGATGGGCAGGCTGGCGTCCTCCTTGGCCACGGGACCGCTCTTGCTCCGTGACACCGGCTCCTTCTTGGCCTCTGCCCGGGGCCCGTTGGCCGCCTTCTTAAGGCTGATCTGGGGCGGCAGGGCCAGAGCCGAGGGCGGCGGGAGAGGCGGCGGCGGCGGGGGCACGGAGGCCGTGGGAAGGGACCCAGCGGGGCACGGAGGCTGTGGAGCCCCGGTGGGTGCCTCTTGCTGCTGAGATGATGAAGAAGCAGCCCCCGGGATCGGTGTCGCCGCCTGCCCGTCTACCGGGGCCGAGGTGGCATCGGGCAGGCTGGAGAGATAGGATTCATCCGGAGGGGGGAAGTCTGCCATGGACAGGTCGTGCTCCTCGGGGGTCGGCGGCGGTGGCGGGGGCCAGGCGGTGTCGGTGAGGGGCTCACTGCTGCTCTGAGGGCTCCCCTCCACCTTCTTGGCCGGCGGGGGAGGCGGCTGGTAGGCAGGCGGCGGTGACGGCGGGGGGGACTTGCCAGCGGGCTTGGCCGAGGGCTCCTGGCCGGCAGTGCTGGGCGCTGAGGGGGTTTGTGAGGGCTGGAGAGGGCCGGAGGGGGCTGGAGACTGCTGGGGCTTGGTGGGTGGAGGGGAGAAGGGAGCGGGAACTTTGGGGTGCGGCGGGATGATGAACCGGTCTGAGCGACCGGTCAGCGCCTCGGGGGGAGTCGGGTCCGAGGCCGAGGAGGAGATGGAGGTGAGGGAGGAGGACACTGAGAGCACAGGCGACTGCAGGGAGCAGACCCGGTCCGGCTTCTGGGGCTGAGACTTGCCCGGGGACACAGCTGGAGGTCCCAACCCCTTGGTGGGCAGTGTTGGGGTCCCGCTCTGGCTGGAGTAGCCGCTGGAAGGGGACATGGTGCGGTCAGACCCATCGGGGCAGCTCCACTTGGCCTGAGCTTGGGGCTCCCTCAGCACCACCGTCACCCCGGGGCGGCCCCGCGAGGCCTCGGGGGAGCTGGTGCCAGCCAGGCTCTCAGAACGGAGGCTGCTGGTCTCGCTCAGCGATGGAGAGAACACCTCATCCTCGCCTGTGGGGCTGAAGGGCTCGGCCCGCGGGGACCAGGGCGCGCTGCTCTCCCGCTGGGGCCGCCGGTCAGGCCTGGGGGGCAGCCCCAGCACCTTGGGCTCCCCATCAGCCTTCTGGTGCAGCGAGTAGGTCCTGCGGGGAGGGGCCGGGGGCTTCTTCATCTTCCTGAGGGAGACGCTGCGGGCAGAGGAGCGCTCGCTGGCCAGGCTGGCCGTGTCCGAGCCATCTGCCTGGCTGCTCGTGCTGTAGGCAGGGGAGGCACGGCCACTGCCCACACCCAGGAGCCCGGGGGCCGCAGGGGTGAGGCCGGCAGCGGGCTTGGAGCAGGAGCTGGCAAAGCTGGTGGAGCTGTAGATGCTGATTTGGTCAGTGTCGGAGCGAGCCGCCGCATCTGCCTCACCGTGCGGCCCCGCCTCGGGCTGCCGGTGGTCGCAGCCGCCCTGGGAGGAGATGGTGGAGCTGTTGGAGACGATGGTCTCTGTGGACTGCGAGTGGCTCCAGTTGTCGCTGGAGGAGGAGGGCTCGCGGCTGCGGGCGCTGCGCTCCGAGAAGCGGGACAGGGAGCGCACCGAGGCCGGGCTGGACGAAACGAGGCTGCAGCGGCTCAGCGTCCGCACGCTGCTCCTCGTCAGGGCCACCACGTCCACCATGGGCGGCAGGATGGCGTTGGGGATGATCTTGGACATGTAGGTGCCCTGGGGCGAGATGGACATGACGGGGCCGACCAGCATCTCCGGGGGGTTGGCGTAGGTGGTCATGCCCGGCACGGCCAGCGACTTTGGCCTCACCATGGGTGACAGCTTGGCCTCTGTCTTCCTCCCCAGCAAGCTGTCATCGTAGTAAACCCTGTTGATGTGCTTCTGCAGGGCTGCATCTGCCTCCTCCAACGCTCCCAGGCAGACGCGGGCGCCGCCGGACACGGGCAGAGGCTGCAGCTTCCCGTCGATGGTAGGGATGCGGACGGTGTCGCCGGACACCTGTCCCCCGTTCAGCAGGGGCTGCTGCGCTGCCCGGCCGTCCCCGCAGCCCGCTGGCCCTCGCCCATCTGCCTCGGGATGTCCCTTGGCTCCATGGCTGTTCCTGAGACCTGGGGGCAGGGAGAGATGACCTCAGTGTGATCCCAAGGAAAACAGCTCCTAAAAATCTGCCCTTGCCCCCAAAGCTTACCCAGCTCCTTATGGACGTGCTGGGGGATGCCCAGCACCGTGGTCCTCCTCTCTTTCCTCTTCTTGCCAGCCCTCTCTGAGGATTTGGGAAAGGAGTCGTGTGGTCGGAAAGTGGAACCTACAAGAGGTGTGAGAGGGTCCAGCTGGTGTGAGCAGGGCCCTGGCCAGGGCGTCCCCATTGTCCCCAGCACTTCCCACTGAGATCCTCTAAGATAAGCCAGGCTCAGACACTGGAACAGCCCAGAGAGGCACCAACCACACAGTCTGAGCAGGGAGGAGACATTGTCTGTCTGTCTGTCTCTCTCTGTCCATCCCCCTCGCCCAGCCCCAATGCTCTGACTCAGCCAGAGCTGCTCTCTTCTCTCCCAAGGGCCCCCAAATCCCTGCACTGGCTCGTGGCCACACCGAGGCAGAGCCCAGCTCCCTGCCCTGCACTTTCCAACCCCCCTGGTGAGTCCCCCGTCCCACAGCCCCCAGCCGGGTACCTTTGCGCTGGATCATCTCGGAGCGGATGGAGAGGGCATCCTCAGAGGTGCTGTCTGTGGCACAGGAGGCCGCCTGGCTCCGGAAGGACAGGCTGTCATCCTCCGAGGATGCGCAGGACTGTGGGGACACAGTGGGCTCAGCAGAGCTGGGGCTGCAGGGACAGAGCTGCCCCAGCCCCGGCCAGGCCCCTTCCCCGCCGCGAACTGACTGCAGCCGAGACAAAAGCTCTTCCGAGGGCCAAAGGCTGAGTCAGCCACGCCGGCATCCAGAGTCCTCCCACCAGGAGCAGGGCTGGGAGCGGCCCCTGGGAGCCCGCATGGCTCTGCAGCCCCCCGGAGAGCAGGAGAGACGGGCTCTGGTGAACGCAAGGAGCACCTGAAGGAACTGCCAGGCCCGAAATGACTCCATGGGTGTTCCCAGCCCTGCTGTGCCCCAGAACCCAGAGGGACAGGCAGGCAGGACCCCCAGCACTCCCTGGACACAGCCCCACGCTGGACACGGCTTCCAGTGTCCCCATCCCTCCAAACCACCCCTGGCACGGGTTGGCATGAGACACTTCTGAGTTAACCTGACCCCTCCACCTCGCTGCCCCCGTGGCTCTGCCCATCCTGGGGTTTCCAGTTCCCCACTTCCAAGGGGTGAAAGGGGCTGAGAGCCAATGAGAGGCAACAGCTTGAGCAAACACTGGCAGTGGGGTCAGAGCCCGGGGATTGCCAAAGCTCAGCTTGGCCAAAAGAGGGGGAGTTTCTCCTCATCTGCAGCTGGGGAGGAGCACAGGCAACAGGCTGGATATGGCCAACAGTCCCCACCATGCCACCACATCATCTCTCCTCAGTCAGGGCTCCCAGGGGACACCAGGGGGACAGGGGGGACCCTGGCAGAGCCCCACAGGGCAGAGCAGGATGTACGGAGGCTGATGGAGCAGTTTGTCATGGGGCAAAGGGGGTAACACCAAGGGACACATAGCCAGTTCCAGCCCCACAACCCCCCTGGACATGGTCCTGCCACCTTGGCTGGTTGTTTGTCCCCCCAAACACCACCAGGGAGGGCAGAAGAGCCACCCTGTGTCCCCTCACTCCCAGGGCACCCCAAGAGCACCACCTGGCAGGGCTCACCTGGAGGCTGCTGGTGTCCCCGTGGTCCCAGGCACTTTTGGTCTGTTTCTGCTTCTCTGTGGAGGGAAGACAGAAGGTAAATCCCTCCAGGGGAGCTGGAGGAAGCAGCTGCCGAGCTGACAGTGCCCCCTGCACAGACCAGCCACCAGCACTGGACTCCGGTCAGCCCCATGCGCCGCCCACACCGCCCGGCCAGCCAGGAGCTGGGGACAGCCCTTCCACCGTGTCCCCAAGGCCACCCTGGGGCTGGGGACACCTACCCTGGTGCTGCAGGGACTTCAGCCCCTGCTGGGCCTGGTTGTGTAGCTCCTCCAGGTGCGGGGGCCGCGTGCTGGGGAAGAAGACGTTGTCGGGACATTCCTCGCCCGCCGTGTACTGCACGCTCAGCCGCTTCTCACCCTCGCCCTTGGCAGCGCCTGCAGGGACAGAGGGCTCAGCTGGGCTGGGGGGGACACGGCCACGCTGCCACCAGGGTGTCCCAACCCACGGGGGGTGAGTTCTGGCTGGTGACAACCACCTCAGGATGATGTTATCAGCTCCAAACCGGGCACTGGAAACACCGAGAGAAATCCCATCCCACAGCTCTGCCCAGCCGGTCGATATTCCGGAGTCGGGATGTCTCCACTGGTTTTCTCCCCACCACCAAATCGGTTCTGGGATGTGGGACCACCCTCCTTCCCCAGCACCTTCGTTAGGAGCTAACGAGGTGGTGAACTGTGTGGGGCTGGGCAGGGAAGGGGCAGCACAGGAGGAGATTAAATGTGGATGGAAGGAGGATGACTTTCCCTTCCGAGCATTGCGTCATGCCCAGGTCTTTCTCGTCACCCCAAGAGCAGGGACTCCCCCCATGCCCAGGCAGGCTGGGAACTGCACACAAGAGGGAAACCGAGGCACATCCAGCAGCAGAGATCCCAGAGGACCCAAATCCCTGCTCCAAACCCCGCTGATGCTGAACACCCCATCTGCCTCGCACAGAGCCTTCACTCCCTGCCTTTCAGCTCCCTCCCCACAGCCACCACCGCTGCCACCCTGCTGTGCCGACGGCCAGGGGCTGCCCTGGCATCACCCAGACCCGGCATCACCCAGCCCAGGCATCACCCAACCCTGGCATCCCTCAGCCCGGGCATCACCCAGCCCGGGCATCACCCAACCCTGCCATCACCCAGCCCCGGCATCACCCAGCCCAGATATCACCCAACCCTGCCATCACCCAGCCTGGCATCACCCAGTCCTGGCATCACCCAGCCCAGACATCACCCAGCCCAGGCATCACCCAGCCCGGGCATCACCCAGCCCAGGCATCACCCAGCCCTGGCATCACCCAGCCCGGGCATCACCCAACCCTGCCATCACCCAGCCCCGGCATCACCCAGCCCAGATATCACCCAGCCCGGGCATCACCCAACCCTGGCATCACCCAGCCCTGGCATCACCCAGCCCTGGCATCACCCAGCCCAGGCATCACCCAGCCCAGGCATCACCCAGCCTGGCATCACCCAGCCTGGCATCACCCAGCCCGGGCATCACCCAGCCCGAGCATCAACCAGCCCAGGCACTGCAGCACCGTGGCAGAGCCCTGCCCGCTCCTGCCCACACGCCTGAGCGAAGCCTCAAACTCTTCCTGCCCAGAAAAAAAAAAAAAAACAACCAATTTTGAGGAAGGGAAGGGCGAGCGCAGGAAGCCGTCGGGGCTGGCGGCGGCACCCCGGGGCCACGGGCACCTGCTGCTCAGCACGGCCAGCAGCACACAGCACCCCTTGTCCCCTGTGTTCCCCGGGTGTCCCCTCAGGGCCAGCCCAGCCAGGCAGCGAGGCGGCCGTGCTCCGACTCCGGCACACAAAGGAGCAGGCCTGGAACAATGGAGCCTCCCTCCCTGCCGCCATGCCGGCCTCTGCCTCCGCCAGCAGCCCCGGTGTGAGCGGGCAGCGGGGCACGGCCAGCCCGGCACTGCCACACGGGTCCCCTGTGCTGGTGCAAAATCCCTGCAGGGGACACAAGATACCCACAGCCCCCCCTCCCCCCCGTTCCTAATTCCCTTTTCTCCCCCAATTCGGGCAGCCCCTCGCCTGACACCCCCCAGACACGCTCGGAGCTGCCCTGCGGGGAGAGGAGCGCAGTGATTTATTCCGGTAACTTCGCAGGGGAGACGCCAGGGCTGGGGTGACCTTCCCTGCCCTCCCCCGGGGGTGGCAGCCCCCCTGCCCTCTGCGGGTGGGCGAGCACCCCGGGCCGGCCCGGGGGGGTCCCGGCGGGCAGGGGTTGTGTAAGGACAAGGCTCTGCTCCCTCCCTGCCTGCCTGCCTCCCTCCCTGCCCGCTGCTCACTCACCCTTCTTCTTGAAGAAAGCCAGAAGCGAGGAGAGGTTCCTGCCCATGAAAACCACCATGGTGGCCGGGGAGAGGGTCTGCTCCCCAGGGAAGGGGGGCTCCGCCGCCCCCCGAGGAGGCTCAGCCTATTGTGCCGAGGCTGCTCTCACCCGGCGTGTGCCGGCGGGGCGGATGCCGGCGGCCCCCAGCTCCCTCCCTCCGTCCTCATCCGCACGGGCGGGAGGATGCTCGGCCAGGCGAAGCCGCTCCGGCGCAGCTGCTGCTGGCGAACAGGGAGCAGCCTGAGCCGGGGACGGCTGCGCGGTGGCAGGAGGGGACAGTCCCAGCTGCGCCCACCGCGCTCCTCGCCCGCGGGAGAAGGAAAGAGGGGGCCCCTCCTCTGGCTCCGGCTCGCTCCCCCCGGCCCTCCCGCCTCCTCCCACGCACGGCACGGACCGCAGGGATCTGTTCTTCCAGGCTCGGGGCCAGCATTTCCCCTTCTCCTCCCTCTTGGACCCCTGGGACCCCTCAGAGCCAGCCCAGGGACCCCTGGGACCCCTCAGAGCCAGCCCAGGGACCCCTGGGACCCCTCAGGACCCCGCTGAGCACGGCTGCAAACCAGTTGCTCGTTTCCACAACGGTGCGGTCAACCGGGAGAAACTGGGAGGCTTTTCCACCTTGGGCTATGACACAGCACAGGCAGCAGCGTCACATTCCCCATGCTCGCCTGCCCCCAGTGCCCCCCAGGGCATGAGAGCCCCAGTCCCGGCAGGGAACACGAGCCAGGATGGAGCAAAGGGTGTTCGGGCTACGTCACGGTCACAAGGGCTGGCAGCACTGGGGGAAAACCAGGGCTGGGACCAGTCTAACCAGTAGCTCCAGCTGCTGGTGCGGAGGCAGGTGAAAGCAGGGGCAGAAATGCCAGGCGGTCACACAGTGGCACTACCCCGGCACTGCCGGTCACTGTGCCCACCACGGGGGTTCTCCCAGGGCAGTGTGTGCCCAGCACCTCTGGCAGCTCCATCCCCACCATTTATAGGTGTTTTACCTCAAAAGATGAACAGCACCCAGTGTTTACCCTGCAGACAGCCGTGTCCTTGTGCCAAACCCTCTGCCCCCTGCCCTGCAGCTCCCCACGGGCTGTGCCCAGGGTTTATTCCAGCAGGACACAGCCTGGGCTGCAGACACAGCAGCATCACCCAACGCAGGGTCCCAGCAGGCTCCAGGCAGTGACTCTGCAGCCCAAAGGCACAGTTTGACCTTGTCAAGGGCATCTCTGTGTCCCCAGCCAGGCAGCTCTGGGCTCAGCGAGGATTTTATCCCTGGAATTCCAACAGGGCCATGGCCCCAAACGCCAGCAGCTCCCTGGCTGTGCCTGACCCACCACTTGCACAGCACGGGCAGGACAGGCCCTGCTGGCCACACGCTCCCCAGAAGGTGCCGGTGGCCACAGAAAGACATTCCCCAGCTCTTCCCACAGCACAAGTGGAAAAGGAACATAATGAAAGGGCTGAGGATGCACAAAGCAGGCAGGCACGTGCTGCGCCGAGCACTGCCCTCTGCTCTGGGCAGAATGTCATGAGCTCAGAAAGGACCACGGCTGGAGGCAGACGAGAGGGACACTGCTCCTGGCTCCACGGGCAAGGGCCCAGCCTTTCAGCTCTGCCCACAGAGATGGGACTGCAATAGGCCCCCCTTCACAGCACCAAGAGCTCCCCCAGGAATGGAGACAGCCCCTCTTGTGCTGCTGGTGCAGGACCCAGGCAGAGCAAAGCTTCATCCCTGCAGCTCTGCTGGTGGCAACAGGCGGGGAAGCTCCTTCCCGGGCCATGAGGACATTCCCAGGTGCTGGCAGACAGTCTGGCCCTGCTCCACCTTCCTGCCCGTGGCCCACTGCCCACACAGAGGACCTGGAGAACATCCCTCACTGATGGAGACGTGTCCCTCTCCCGAGGGTGACACCGCTGAGGAGGAGCTCAGCACGGGTGGTTGCAGTCTCCCAAAGGATAATCCAGGGCTCAGCCAGGGCAGGACGCTGCCCAGCCACGGAGGAGACTCGTGGCAATTCTCCCACTCCCTGTGACCTTCGCTACCTCATCATCCTCACCCAGCCGGCCTCACCCCGGCTCTGCCAGCACAGAGTGAAACTGCTGGAAACGGGGATGGAATCCAGGAGGGAGAGAGCCCTGATCCTGCCGCAGAGGCTGCAGGTCCCGCTGGGCCGGGGAAGCCGCTGCAGCTGCAGCCGCTGCCGGTAGCAACACGCCCGGTTGGAGCCGGTGTCCCGGCCCCTGCGCATTCCTTGCGGAGCATCCTGGATCGCTCCGTGCCCTCCGGGCTCGGCTGACACACGTGCCTTGGCCACACGTGGCAGCGGGATTCTCCCAGATAAGGAGCCAAGGAGCCGGAGGGTTCTCAGCTCTCAAGGATGGGCTTCCCGGCTCGGAGCTGGTACCTGCTGCTGCCAGTGCCAGGGATGGTCCAGAGGGAGCAAAACATCCCTGGAACGAGGCACGATGATGGGAAGGGACAGGGAACCCCAGGCACGCCGCCTTCAGCTCCGCCTGAGACGGGCTGGAGGTACCAGTGAGGATGGGAAGGGCTGCACAAGGACTGGGACCCCACAGAACACTGGAGCTGGCCCAGCTCTTACACCGCTGCTCCTCACCTGGAGAGAGCCAGGAGAGAAAATCCCAGCTCCTGTCCCCCTCCTCGCCTGGCCTGTGCCTCCTGCGAGCAGCAGGTTTGGCCGGGCTGGGCTGCAAACATCCATCTCTGCCTGCTCGGCACTGCCCCGACTTGCCTGCTCCCCGCACGGCGCGGGTCCTGCGGCGGCAGCGGCTCCCTGCCCGCCCCTCCACCGCCACTGACTCACCGCAGAAAAATGGGGAGGAGGGGGACGGGAAGGGGCTGCGAGGTCCCCAGGGGAGCCCGCCTGTGTCGTGTCCTGCTCTCTGCGGGACGGAGCCTTTGTCTCCCTTCTCCCGGCAGCACAGAGGGGAGCGAGAAGCCCCCCTTGCCCCATGGGGTTGGTGCCCTCCCACCACTCTAGGGGTCCCTCCCAGGCCTGGGGACTGCTCTGCTTCCCAGCTGCCTGCAGATGCCACAGGCATGGATAACACCAGAGGGGTGCACCATGAACCCCATGCCTGAGAGTTCTATGGAGGTGTCAGGACATGGATGGACCCTGTCAGAGCTGAGCTCCAGTATCACAGAATATTCTGATTTGGAAGGGATCCTATCCAGCCCCTCTGCTCCTTTTGCAACCTTCAACTCTTTAGGGTGTCTGGGAGCTCCCAAAGACAACCAACCCGTTCCCCAAATCCTCATCTCAGCACAGGATCCACACCCTGGGACACACTGCTGAGCACTCCAGGCAGGGTGAGAGCACAATAATATTTACGGTGGCTCTGGCCACACAGCCCCTGCTGCCAGCCTGCCCTCGGCCACACCTGGGGGGCTGCTCCAGCCAGGAAAACATCTCCACCAAGCAAATAAACACCACCCGATCCACGCTGCTGGCTCGGCTCTCAAACACGATCCCACGCAGAGGCTGAACTAAAATTAATTTCAACTGGGAAAACAAACTTGGATCATTTTTTTTTTTTCTTCCTCTAAATCACAGCAGGAAAAGCTGCCTGGTATCACCTCGGTGAGCCAGCAGGCTCTGGCCAAGGAGCTGGTGCAGGGTGAAATCCCGTTTGGAGCAGAGCCGTGGCTCCAGTCGCCTCCAGCCACGGCTGCTGTCATGACAGGAGCACACGGGGTTGTGCAACGGGCCCTGACCTCTCTGCTGTCCCACACTTGCCCCACAGCCAGCCCTGAGGTGACACAGAGTGTCTCCTGCTCCCTGAGTCATCCCAGATCCAGGAGAGGGGCTGGCAGCAGACCAGAGGGGTCCCGGGGCAGGACCACCCCCATTCCCAGCCCCCACAACAGCCCAGCGAGCCTCCATCCCACCGCGTCCCCACCCCGCGCTCGTCCCCTCCCCGGAGAAGCCACCAAACAGGTTTGAAGGTAAATAACAGCCTTCTCCAGCCAGGAGCCGGATCCGGGCGGGAACATCCCAGATGGGGAGCGCAGGGCGGGAGAGGGCTGCGGGCAGAGCCTGGAAAGTCACCCGGGGCCGCAGAGGGTGACACCGGTGGCACGTATGACCAGGGCTGGGCCACCAACACCTCCTCTTTCCATACTTGAGAGCTTTATCACTCCCTGACGCCCTTCCCTCGGTGTCCTGCAGCTCCCACGGGCTGGCTGTCCCCCGCTGTTTGCAGGGCACCCAGGTGCTCTTGCCACAGCAGAGGCTCTGCCTGTCACAGCAGGCACCGGCTCCACGCAGGAGCAAACCCAGCAGACGGATTAAGGACAAGACGTTGCAGGTTTTTTCCGTGCACGGATCCCCCGTCCTCGCAAGCAGCGCCCAAGCCCGCGGGGCTTTTCCAAGGAAACACTGCGGAGGTGCCGATCCTCCTCCCAGCGAGCTGGACACGGCCTGGTGGGATGGGGAGAGGAGCTGCCCCCGTGATGGGGTTGGGGATCACCCAGAGCCACAGGGCAGGTCCCATCCCTGCCTGTCGGTGATGGGAGCGTGCCAAGCCGAGAGCTGCGGCCGCTGCCTGCCGGGGACAGCCGCGGATCGCCTCCTCCCCTGCTCCAGGAGCAGGAGGGGGCACCGGGAAGGGCTCGGATGTCCAGTCCGCAGCAGGATGCTGGCTGGAGAAAGCGCCTGTGTAAATCTCGGCGTGGCCCCCGCCGGGATCGGCCCCTGCCCTTCATCCGCTCCCCCGGGTGTTTGCGGAGCCGGCCCAGCGTGGGGCTGGCACGGGGAGAGCCGAGAGCCCAGAGCTGCTCAGCCCACACTGGAGCTGCCCCGCAGGAGCCGGAATTGCTGCCGCTGACGCTGGGAACGCTCACAGGCACAGACCACCCCGGGGCATTTGGATACCCCATCCCTGGAAGCATTCCAGGCCAGGTTGGAGCAGCCTGGAATAGTGGTAGATGTCCCTACCCATAACGGAGAGAGGAACGCGATGAGCGCTCCAAGGTCCCTTCCAAATCAAACCATTTCATTATTTTTTTTCCCTCCCCAGCGGTCACCGAGGGGCCCGCGGGTGCCGGGTGAGCCCGCACCCAGAGCTGCCATCCCCGCTGCCAGCAGCCGCGTTCCTGCGCCCTGACTCAGCAGGGCCCGGCGGGGAGCCCCGATAAGGAGCCGATAAGAGGCTTCGGTCTCCCTGGGGCTCAAGGACCTTCCCCGGCATGGACGAGCCCAGGGAGGAGAGGCTGGGGATGCCCTCGGAGCGAGCCAGGCCCCGCTCTGGCACGGGGAAATGGGCAAGGGGAGAGTGGCTTTGGCACTGGGTGGGCTCGGGCAGGGAGCAGCGGCAAAGCCACCTCGGTGCCCTCGGCCGTGGCCACCCTGTCCCTGGGGACCCCCGTTCTGTCCCCTCGGCACCCAAAGGCAGTGCCCACGCCACCTCACACACGGCACAAGCACAAAACCATCCGCCAGTGCCTGCCCAGGCTTGATGCACCAACAACGGGCACGTCAGGGCCAAATTAAGCTTCCAGTCACCAAAGAGACATGAACTGGGGACACTGGTCCAGCCGCCCGCCATATGCAATTATTCTCCAGCCCAAAATCCAGAGGCACCCAGGGTCTTGCAGGGGGAGACGGGAGCGCCGGCGGGGGCTGGAGCCTTTCGGAGGGCACAGCCGAGCTCACCGGCACACCCTGCCCCCAGCCGGTGATCCCGGCTGCGCCCTCCGAAATGCTGAAGCGACACAATGCAAATTCTTTGGCTTTGTGGCCGCCGCGCCGTTGCCATGGAGCCGTCGCAGAGAACAAACACAACTCGCCCCATGTTTTCTCAGCACCTTCCACCCCACGGCCTTCGGCCCCAGCGCCAGGATCTGCCCCGGCTGGATGAGTCCCACATCCCGCCCATTCCAGGGCACCCGAGATGGAGCAGCGCTTCTCCCAGCCAGCCCTGGGGAAGGGTGGCACGCTCCTGGTCCAGGGGTTGACAAGGGACACCCGAGGCTGTCAGGAGATGGAGAGGAGATGGAGGTGTGGACAGGAATGCCCCATGGAAAGGCTGAGGATGTGCCGGGGATTGCAACTACGGCACCGAGCCCTTCCTGCACGGAGACCACGACAGGAGGACAAGCGCAGCAGAGAGGAGCCTGCAGCCACCGGGCGAGGAGAGGAGGATGGCAGAGAGCGTGCGGTGAAGGAAATGCTGTCCCAGCACGGCCATGGGCGATGTGTGACCCTCCTGCCTCAGTTTCCCCAGGCACTGAGCGGATGTTCTCAGCCAGGACATTCCAGCACTCTCTCCCTGCACACCCGCAGGGTCCCCCCATGCCAGGCCCCACCTCGGGGATGCTTTTGCTTGGAGTGGTGGCCCCGAGCCTGTGCAGAGTTGCCTCCAGACCCTGTTTACCCTGAGGACAGCTGGGCTCACGCACCTGCTGGTTGCTGCCTGTAAAGACCGAGAGAAACGGCGCAGGAGGGACAGCAGGGCCGAGGATCCCACAGGGCTGGTGGGGGAAAACACCCGGCCTTGTCCTGCTATCCCCGTTCCTATGATCCTGCCAAGCCTCCTCCCTGGCTCAGGCTGGGCTGGGGACACAGGGACACTTTAATGACACCAGCGGGGGAATCAACAGCCCCGGGATGGGGACGATGAGGACACTTTCCCTGCTGGCTTCACCCTGCCCTGTTGGAGGAGCCACGGAGGGAGCTCACCAGGCACCCCACGGGGTTCACTGTCCCACGAGTGGGTCCAGGCTGGCGGGGGACCCTTCCTTCCCCTGCTCCTCGTCCCTGCAGGAAAGATCTCGGCCCCTGCTTCCTCCTTGGCTTTCCAATGGCATCCATGGAGACGGAGCATAAAGCAGCGGAGCGATCGGTGCGCGGACAGACGGACAGACGGACACGCAGAGTGAGGGGACGGCGAAGGGGGAGCAGCCCCTGCAAACACTCCCCGGTCCGCCTCTCCCCGCGGCACAGCGAGAGAAACCGAGGCACGGGACTGGAGCGGGGGGCCGGGGGAGGAAAGCGACGCCGGGCAGTGCCGAGATCCCACTTGGAAAACAAATCAGTAACTAATTCAGCTGATCCCGTCCCGATAGCGCGGCGAGCCCAGGGCTGCTCCCCGGCGCGTCGGCACAGCCCTGCCTGCAGCCAGGGGGGCTCCCCCAGCCCCACACCGGGCTCGGGGGCTGATCCTGCCCCCCCAGCACAGGGAAGGCAGAGCCAAACCTCCCTCTCATCCCCCTCTCCAGCCCGGCACAACACAACCAGCGAACTTTCCCTTCCAACTCCCCGAGCGGGGACCCCCCCGCGCTCCATCCCCACGGCTCCTACCTGCCCTCGGCTTCCCGGCGCGGCCGAAGGGCCAGGAGGAGCCGGCTTTGGTGCCCGCCGGGCTCCTCTTGCGGTGCGCGTTGCCCATGAGGCCGCTGTCGCCTCCACCGCGGCCGGGTGGAGGGCACCGCGGTGCTACATGGCCGAGCCGAGCGGGCTCCGGCGTGGCCCGGGCGGCCCCGGCAGATGACGGCTCTCAGCCGCCGGTTCCCATCGCTCCGGCCCCGGCGGAGCTGAGCGCTCGCAGGCGGCCGTGCCGGAGCCAATGGTACGGGCAGAGAGGAGGGGCCTGCCCGGATCACCCGGCGGATCCCACTGCACCCTCCCAGCCCCATCCCTGCGGCGGGGGTGCCTCGGCCCTACCGAGAGGCTGAAAGGAGACGCCCCGGTGGCCAAACAGCCCCGAGCGCAGGGAGAGCGGGGCAGGGATGTCGCCTCCAGCCCTGCTCGCACCTCCCTGGAGTTTCGCCGCGCTGCCACCGCCACTGGCTGGCCCCAGCTCCGACAAGCGCGGCTACAACGCTCCCCCCTCCGTGGGTTTTGGGGAGGGGGACACCTCACCCAGCCCGGCCAAGTTTAGGACGGGACTAGCAAGGCTGGAGCAAAGCGCCCGAGGCCACGGGCTGGGTCCGGCCGCTGCCCAAAGCCAGGGCGAGCACCCACATGCCAGCGCCCACGCAGCCTGGGGTGGGTGGGAGCCCCTCGCCGCCCTCCCCACGGCCACTCCTGGCTCCGGGACAAGTCACGAGCACCTTGCTCACACTGCCGGCACCTTCCCCTGCCCTCCCCGGGTGCACCTCGGCCTCTCCCGGCCAGTCCCCGCTCCTCCAGCAGCCAGAGCTGGCAGGGGACAGGCCACGGGAATTGCTGCTCCAAAAGCTGCCCACACCGCCCGGACGAGCCCCTCCACGGCCCCTTCCCGAAGGCCGCTTTTCCCTCCTGAGTTTTAATTAGAACATTAAAAGTTGCGAGGGCAGGGAGGGGTCAGCCAGGCAGGCAGCGGTGGGCAATTCCTGCTGGCAATGTTTATGTTCCTTAGGTGATTCATCAAAGGCTGGGATAAGTACGAAGGAGGGTTTTGTGGGAAAGGCACAAAACCGGGGAGGTGGTACAAGAAAGAAAGGAAAAAAATTAAAGATCAACCAGCAGCTTTGTCCTGACCTCCCAAGGTGATCGGCACCGAATTAATCTTTGGACTTCAGTCTTCTCAGCAGCGGAAATATTGATGGTTCAGCTCCTCAGCAGCTTGGTTGGGTGCCCAGGGCAGGCTCAGAGGGGCAGGGACTGTCCCCGTGGGTTTGCTGCCCCATCTGCTGCAGGAGCTGTTAAGGAGATGAGGGGATCCAGTGGTAAAATATTCCCTGTTTGCCATCACAGGCTGTGCCCCGTTCCCAGGGCGGCCCTTCCACCCTGGGACAGTGGGGATGAAAGGTCCTGGCCACAAGAGCAGCAGATCAGAGGTCTCTGCCCAGTGACTGTGGGACATCATTTCTCCTCTGGCCAGCCAGGGGCATCTCCAGGCTGGGCCGAGGCTTCCTCCCACTGCCCAGCACCTTCCAGCATCCCTGGCATGACCATCCCAAACCATGGACCCCTCCCCAGTGCCCCAGGGGGCTCCTCTGCAGCCACACGGAACAAACCTCGTGTTTCTCTCCCTGGAAGAGACAGAGAGGCTGGAGCCTGCCCCAGATCCAAGGGAGACACTTCCCCCTCCACTCCCAAAACAGACGCCCTCCGTGCCAGCACTTGCTCAGGGAACGCGGCCACCGAGGCGTCACCGCCCCCGGGCACAGCCTGGGATGTGCCGGCAGAGCTCCGGGAGGGAGCCGAGCCCCGGGCACCCCGCGGAGCCCACGTGTGCCAAAAATACCGAGTGGCTTCTCCGAGCTGGAACAACTGTGATGGGGGAACTCGCAGCCACGTGGAGCCGAGCTTCAGCTCCTCCTGTGCCTCGTGGTTCAGTCCCTGCCGAATTTGGGGGGCTGAGAGCAGCACTGGGGGGTCCAGCATCTCCACAGACCCCACTGAGCTGCCCCATTGCTACTCAAAGCCCCCTGAAATCCCCCCTGAAATCTGGGCAGGCCTGTTCTCATCCTGCATCCCAGACCGGGGTTGTGCTGCTGTGAGCAGAAATCCGGCTCAGGGAACCTGGGCAGTGGGGACAGCTGAGCACCAAAATTCCTTCCTCGGTGTTAAAACCTCAGTGCAGCCCAAAGGGGAGGGGAGGGAAAGGAGAGGAAGCATTTTCAGCCTCCCCAGCACACGAGGGATGTGTGAGAATAGGGAACTGGGGGGGGGCAGAGATGCTGATTCCAGGCAGAATCTCTTCTCCAGGCCAGAAATCCCTGGTTTTATTCACTGAGAACTCTGATAAGAGCTTTGAGCAGCAGAGAAGCTGCTCATGAGATACAGATCTGGTCAGCACAGCATGACTGCCCCAAGCACATCTGATCTTCCCAAAGTCACATACTGCCTTGGTCAGAGCAGCCAGTCCAGCCATGGGGACCCCTCTGTGCTGTCACAGGGGACAGATCTGTCCCTCCTGGTGCTCTAGCCATCCTTCCTCACCCTCTATCCATCCCTCCTGGTGTTTCACCCACTCCTTCTGGTGTTTTCTAAACCTGATTCCGTCTCCGAGCAAACACAGAGCAGGAGCTGAGCTGCCTGAATGAGAAAGGAATTCAGCCCTTGTTCCCTTCATGGGGAAGTAAAGCTCAGTGAGGCAAAGGTAACACAAAAACCCCACTTGAGATCCCCAATCATTAACAGAAATACATAACCAGAAGGGTTTCAAATGATTTCCTGCTCCAGCCGGAGTCCAGGCCGGCTCTGCTGATGACAGGTCCGGCTCCAGCCCGCAGAGGTGGAGGGAGCCCAGCTCCCTGCTCAGGGTGAGGTGGATTTTATCCCTGCACAGCAGGACCAGCCCACTGCTCTGGCTCCTGCTTGGCAGGGAAACGGTTTTTCGCTTCATCCTCGCCCAGCTCTTCACCTTCCAGCGGGTTATGTTCCCATCACTGCCAGAGCTCGAGTCAATGATGATATTGTCTTATGAAATCAGACCTCCCTTCCACGGGGAAATATGACCCCGCTGAAATAGTTTTATCGGATCTTATGGAACGTTATTCTCAGGAGTAATTCTTCCAGTTGTCTCCAGGTGGAATAGCTGTGGTTGCAGACACACCTCTCTTTGTTCGCCCAGCCGCTCGCCGGTGCCAGGCCAGCCAGGGGATTCCTGCTGCTCGCATTTTCTGAAGTGTCACTCTCTGCCTCTGGCAGATTAACAAACTCATTCCCACACACGCACGGGAACAATCCCCACGCCTCTCCCCTCTCCTTTGAGCTGAGAAGCTCAGGCTAAACATAAGCCCTGTGTTTACACCAAACCGTGCATGGCAGCAGAATAATTGTCCTGGGAGATTCCACAGCTCAGCCCCACATTTCCTTCAGGGCTCACATGCACCCCGTGGCATCAAGTGTCACAGAATCACAGGATTATTAAGGTTGGAAAAACCCTCCAAGATCATCAAGGCCAACCTGTGATCAAACCCCACCTTGTCAACCCTGAGTGCCACATCCAGTTGTTTCTTGAACAGCTCCCAGTGCTTAAAAACCCTTTCCAAGAAGGAACTGAGCATGATCCCAAGCACAGCCCAGCCCCTCACCCTCTGCTCACCCCACACACAGCCAATCCCCAGTCCCAACAAACACTTGCTGCTGTTACAAAGCAGCTGTGAGCTTTATTTTTAACATCTCTATCCCCTGCCCCAGTCAGGAAATCATTGCTGCTGGACTAAGCTGGCATCAAAATGGAAAATTAAAATAAAAAAAAAATAAAGCCAACCCTAATTTAATATTTCTGGAACATCAATTCCTTTACTTCATCAAGGAATTAAGAAGAATGTTGCAAAAGCTGGATAAAGCAGCAGCCAAAAAAGCAGATTAAATCCACTGGATCCCAGCACCAGCTCATCCTTCATCCCAGAGCTGTGTTTCCATCTCTGCACCCAGAAATGCAGCGCAGGGAGTGGGAACAGCCGAACACCCCAAACCCTCGCTCTGTTTTTGACCCTTGGCACAGCCCAGCTGCTCTCCCCGCCAGGGCTTAATCACTCCTCTGCCTCCAAAGGTTATTGTGGAAATAAACACGGTTGGAAAGGCGAGGTGCTGGGATACCACCTGCAGCCAGCAGGGCCCGTCCACCCAAACAGGGCACAGCATCCAGAGGATGCAATTCCAGCTGGGATGGAGCCACCCCCCACTCCCAGAGCCGCTGCTGTCCCCCGGAGAGGCGGCTGATGAGTGGGATTACAGAGCCTTTCCTCTACCCAGCTCAGCTCTTTGGGCAGCCAGAGATGGGATCTCTGATAGCCGGACCCACGGGATTGATCCCAAGTGGAAATGCTCTCATCCTCCTGCTGCTGTGATTTCAGTGCTGAGCAATGCCGACCTCGCCAGCGCCCACAGCGGAGCGGGCAGAGGCTCAGGAATGAGCCCTGATCCACGTGCCCTGTGATGAATTCCCTCTCTCCCACCCCCTGGATCCATCCTACTGCCCCTCCCCATCACCAGGACTGTCAGATATGCCCTGGCCCAAATCCATGCCCCAATCCACCTGCGGGAAGGGCGGGGTGATCACGGTGATCCAAAACCCCACACGGACACAGGGAAAGCTGAGGGCACTCAGAGCCCGCAAGGTCCTGCTGTAACTCTCTCCTCTCCCCCTCCCAAAGCTCCCAGCTGATGTTTGGAAGAATTCCCAGCTGGTCCCGCTGCACCAAGGCTCGTGATGTTGGCGGCAGGGCCAGCGCTGCCTCCGGGCAGGTCAGAGCCGGCTCCAGCACCCGGAAAACACCCGGGGCTAACACTCCTTCCCTTCCCACAGCTCAGCCCAGGATCCTGAGGTATCCTGGCCCCCATCCTCCAGGGAAACGTTATCCCCCATCCCACGGGGATGGATGCCGGTAACCCCGGCGTGTGCTGGCGGCCGCAGCGGAGCCAGAGGCGCTGGAGCAGGGAGGGGTTCCTGGCGTGCTCTCCATGCTGGAATTGCACGGGGAGGGTGATTCAGTCACGCAGGCAAGCTGCAACCGCTGCACATCCGTGCTTCTCCAGCACACCAGCGGAGACACGAGGGGATTTGGGGCACCTCCTGTCCCACAGGACGGCAGCGCTGCCAAAAGAGCCCCCCCGGGCTGGGGCACTCCGGCCTCTCCATCACCAGCGCGGGCTGGGGCACTCAGGACAGCTCTCCTGGACACATCAGATGGGACAGCAGGGTGGCAGCGCAGTGACAGAGCCCTGGTGGCACGAGGGAGCAGCACAGCACAGGCAGGAGGTGCCCAAGCTGTGACCCTGGCAGGCCGTGACTTGGCATTTTGAGGATTAG
>NC_031791.1:1855426-1888562 GCF_001522545.3 Parus major
CCCGGCTCCGGCTGCAGCCCCGGCCCCGCTCCGGGCTCCCGCCGAGCTCCCGGCGCCGACGGAAAGTTTCTGTGCGAGGCGGGGCCGGGCTGCGGGAGCTCCGCCCGCACCGGCCCCCGCCCCCCTGGCCCGCAGGTGGCCCCGGGGGCGTGGGGACCGGGGACCCTCCCCTCGGTGCCACCGCGGCTGCCGGGGCTCCCCGAGATGTTCTTCCCGTTCCCCGGTGGCTCCCGGCTTTGTCCCCTGGCTCTCCGCGCGGGGGGGGCGGTGCGGGGACAGCGGGGACATTGATCCCAGCCCTCGGGACCCTGTTTTCCTCCCCCGAGGTGCTGAGCATCAGCCGGAGGCTGGGGAACAGGGAAAACACCCGAGCGGGAGCGGAGCGCGGAATTCCAGCATCGTCATCCCCGGGGCGGCGTTCCGCACATCCCCGGGGGAGCCTGTCCCTGTCCCTGTCCCTGTCCCCATCCCTGTCCCCGTCCCTGTCCCAGTCCCCAGGACAGAAGCCGGAGCTGGCTGCCTTTGCCCTCCCATCCCGCAGCCACCGCCGGTTCCTCCCCGCGGGTAACTCTGGCCCTGTCACCGCCGGTGGCAGCGCCCAGGGGACATGGCTCTCCCCGACCCGGGTGCACCTGAGGCCACCAAGGCGCTGCCTACAGCCTGTGCCACGCTGCTGCTTGCTGCTAATAATAAATCAGCTCCTGAGAACAGAAGGGCACAGGGCGAGGGGGGATTCAGTCTCCTGGCGTGGCTCTGCCAGGCTCTGCCTGATGCCGGGAGAGCACCAGGAGCTGCCTGGGAAAGGGAAGGGAGGATTTCACCGTGCAGTACGAGCTGGCGTTGCTCAGGAGCATGACCGCTCCGATCTGATTTAAATCAGATTTCAAGATGAAATCCTTCCCTGGGAGGGTGGACAGGCCCTGGCACAGGGTGCCCAGAGGAGCTGTGGCTGCCCCTGGATCCCTTGGAAGTGTTCAGGGCCAGGCTGGACAGGGCTCAGAGCAACCTGGGACAGTGGGAGGTGTCCCTGCCCACGGCAGGAGGTGGGAACAAGATGAGTTTCAAGTTCCCTTCCAACACAAACCATTCCATGATTCTGTGATCCAGCTGAGAGGGGGCAACAGCAGACACAGGGGCCGGGCCGGAGCAGCAGCAAGTTGGTGACAGGACATGTGGCAAAGCCAAAGGAATGATCCTAAGAAGAATGTTTCTTACATTCTTGAATGCAAGAAAAGAAGGTGTTTTCTGCTGCATTTCCACGCTCCTGGCTCTGAGAGGTTTGGGTCCCTGAGTTTCCTGTTGGTTGTGTTGGAGCCTCATCCTTCCCGGATGCTCCCAGGGCCTGGCCCCGCGCCCAGAGGAGTTTGCCAGCTGCTGGAAATGGCTGGAAGGATTTATAAAACAAGAAGCCTGTCCATCCCTCAGGCTTCCCAGCACATCAGCATCTCCTGTGGGATTCCCTGGCCCTTGTGGGCTGTGCAAACCTGAGCATCCCGCTGCTTGCCGATGACCAGGGCTGGGGATCCAAACCCACACCTGTCCAAAGGCTGGGATTTGCTGTGTTTTGTGTCTCTGCCTCACTTCACTCAGCTGAACCCAAACTCAGGATTGAAATGAGTACTGGAAAGAGTTGGGCAGAAATTTCCTGGCACATCTGTGCCCCTCCATGATCCCAGGGGATTCATTCCTTTCCAGGATGAAGGTTGAGCATGTCACTGCTCCTCCCCGGACTTTGCTGGCCCACGTTGAGCTGAACAGCGCTGAGGAGATTCTAATCCCTAATTAGGATCTTTGAGCTAATTGACTTTCTGCTGCCGGCTTCAACTTCCGTGTCATTAGCCTCCAAAAAAAAAAAAAAAAATCACATTTTTCATCTTTCCCTCCTCGTGTGGCAGCAGAACCAGTTTGAAAAATATTTTTGCACAGAGTAATGGACCATTGTCCAAAATAATCCCAGTGAGAGAGGGGGAGAGTATCGGTTACACTGCGGGGAGAGCTCCCACCAGAGGGGCGAGGGAGGCAGAGGAGGAAGGTGAAGAGGAAGGTTGTCCCAGCCCTAGAAGAGAAGGAAACTCCAGGAGCTCCCTAAAGCACCAGCACTTCCTGGAGGCCCCCAGAGCTCGCCGAGAGCTGCAGGGCCAGCAGCATGCAGGGTTCCCAGCCGGGTAACTCTGCTTGCAGGGCCAGGATGGATCCTAGGATTCTCCTGGGGACAGCAGCTCCCACAAGAGCTCAGCTCCCACGAGACAGGGGAGAAAGACTCAGAAAGAGCTTCGCCGTGCCTGATCCAAGTGAAACCCAAAATAAAGATTTCCAGCCACAGAAGCCGCCCGTGCCAGGGTGCAGCCGGAGCCTTGGGCTGTGCTCACCCATCCCCTGTCCCCATTTCCGTCCCCTCGCGGGGACACGGAGCCCTGGCTGCTCCCTCATTACTCATTAACCTCCGTCACGCTCAGGTGGCAGGGACAAGGTCCTCCCTCATCCCTCTGAGCCCGCGGGTGCCGCTTCCCGAGCCGAGCAGGAGCTGCTCTCCCCAAACCCTTTCTGCAGGAAGCTCCCGGGTTTTTTTGCCCCAGGGTATGGAAAAAGCCAGCGCGGAGCCGGGGCCGCAGTGACCCCGCTGGCGATCGTTGGGACACGGGGACTCTTGGTTGTGGTGCTGAAAATCAGCTCAGTTGTGGAAATGGGTTTTAAAAGAGTGCCAGGAACACAAATGTCATGGGAAGAGGGAGGTGCTGATCTCCCTGCTCAGGCGCCGGGCACATGCAACGGGATGAATAAATAGCGGTGGTCTCTCCCAGCTCCTTCATGCTAGAAGGGACAGCTCTGTCACAGCCCAGGAGCATCACCCGTGTCGTGGTGACAGGGACGGGTGGCCACAAGAGGCATCTCCTGCTCCTGTGTGAGCGTTCTGAAGCTTTCCTGGAAGAGAAAAGCCTGGAGGAATAATGTCAGCGTGGCCTCGGTGCCACGGGGGATGTCACGGACACATCAGAGCTGTCCCCCAGGGCTGGCACAGGCGTGATGGGGCTGACAGCGAGTGCGAGCCCCGGCCCTGGAGTGTGACATACCCCGGGTGTGACACAGGTGACACTCCGGGGTGCCGGGGGAGCTGCCGGGACAGGCAGATGTTTAATCCCAATATCTGGGCTGAGCAACGATAACATCGGAAGAGCGGGATGTGGGAGTGGACACGCCCTAAGAATCCCCGCAGCTGGAACCGCCGCTCAAAGCCTCTGCTTCCCTGGCTGGGCCGGTGTCTCCCTCGGGAGCTGCTGGGGTGTTTCCTCATCCCCCTCCCCGCAGGGAAAGCGGGACCCAGCACCCAGATAAGCAGGAGCCGATGGCGCCTGTGGCACCGGGACACGGTCTGGCCCTGCTCCCGTGGAGATCCCAAGGTCCCTGCGGGGCAGACGGCGCCTTCGGGCTCCCCTTTCATCCCTGCCCCAGGTGGGAACATGCCCACGTTTCACTCTTCCTCCTCCGCAAGCTCCGCTCCCTCTCCAGGGGTCACTCCAGCTCTCAGCTGGGGAATCTGAGGCAGGAGGCCAAGCAAACCTGGTTGTTCCCAAGGGAACGGTGGCATCCAGTCCCCCAAACCTGGGTGAATCCCGGCACGTGCAGCGAGGGAATCATCCCGGGACCCTTCACCCGGCCGCGGCCACCGTGCGAGGGTAGGGCAGGAGTGGGCACACGGTGCTGCCCTCGGAGCCAGGATCCTTCCCTGGAAACGCTCCCAGCTCCAGGGATGAATCACACTTTCCCCCTGGGATCAGATTGCAGCTCCTGCACTCGAGGGGCCGGATCTGGCACCGCTCCCCCCGGCAGAGCCGGACCCCCGCGCCCTGGGCAAACAGAGCGAGCGAGGGCACAGCGCTGCCAGCTCCTAAATCCCATCCACGCTGGGATTCCACTGGGCGACCCATGGAGCTGCGGGCGCTGCCAGAGCCCTGAGTACCTCCAGCCTGTCCCTAAAGATGGTGCGGGGACAGCACGGGGACAGAGCAGCCGCGGCAGTGCCAGGCTGGTGGCAGTGCCAGGCTGGTGGCGGTGCCAGGCTGGTGGCAGTGTCAGGCTGGTGGCAGTGTCAGGCTGGTGGCAGTGCCAGGCTGGTGGCGGTGCCAGGCTGGTGGCAGTGCCAGGCTGGTGGTGGTGCCGGGCTGGTGGTGGTGCCGGGCTGGTGGCAGTGCCAGGCTGGTGGTGGTGTCAGGCTGGTGGCAGTGTCAGGCTGGTGGCAGTGTCAGGCTGGGGGCAGTGGCAGTGTCAGGCTGGTGGCGGTGGCAGTGTCAGGCTGGTGGCAGTGCCAGGCTGGTGGCCGTGTCAGGCTGGTGGCAGTGCCTGGCTGGTGGTGGTGCCGGGCTGGTGGCAGTGCCAGGCTGGTGGCAGTGCCGGGCTGGTGGTGGTGCCGGGCTGGTGGCAGTGCCCCTGGGACAGATCTGCCATGAGTGACGGGAAGGAAAATCCACCGGGAAAGGAGACACAGGAGCCCCAGGGCAGCAGAGAGGGGGCGAAGCCCCCCACAGCTGCTCTCTGCTGCCCACCACCCCTCTCAGCCGAATCTCCAACAGCCGGATCCCCAACTCTCCAGCTCTCTCCTGCCTTTTTCCCCGCTGCTGGCAGTGCCGGTAACACCCCTCCAGCTCTGTTTACCGGAGCAAAGTCCACGTTGTTCGCTGCCGGCGGTGTCTCCCCGCACCGCCCGGCCCCAGCCGTGCCCGCGGCCGGCCGGGGGACACCGGAGCCGGCTGTTGCCTGGTTATATCCACAAAACATCCCCGTGCCGGGGCCTGGGCCGGGGTATCCTCTTACGGAGCGGGGAACAGCTGAACCTCCTCACTCCCCACCCTGCCCTTGGCAGCTCCTCAGATAAACCCCGGCCCGCTGGCATTGTCCCCTCCAGGCCCTACAAAGGTTGTTGGACCCAGCCCGTGCCATCCGCAGGTTTCTCCCCTTGGCAGTTGCAGCTCTAGATAGATATTTATACACCCAACTTGTGCGAATTAATAGCATTCCTCTCCGATTGAGTCAAAAATAGAGGCGCTTCATGGAAAAAGAGAGAGAAAAAGAAGGTGTGTCGCACTGAAAAAAAAGCAACGGGATCCAAAAAAAGAGGGAAAAAAAAACCCCACTCAAATCTCCCTTTTCCTTTTAAAGCTCTGTTCCCGAAGGATGGACCAGAGTTGTTATTTTAAACTTGATTTCTGTATCCCCGTGGCCAGCGAGCCATGGGCAAGGTGGCGGTGACAGTGACGGGGTGGCAGCGGGCGATGTCGCAGGCTGTGGTGTGCGCTGCTGGGTGCTTTTGGGGCACGTAAACCAGAAACTTCCTTAGAGGCGAGTGCCGACTTCCTGGGCACGGCAGGAGCCGGAGCAGGCAGAGGTAGGCTCGGGGGGCATCACCCCAGGATGGTGCACCCATGCCCAAGTGGAAAAATATAGCTAAAATTGGAATTTTGTATAAATATTTGTTGGTGGTATGATGGACAAAATGTGGGTTTGGGATCCACGGAGCAGGGAGAATGCGGATGGGCATCATGGGAGGGAAGAGCCGTGGGTGGACAGAGGTGGGAAACCAAGTGGGTGAGGGCAGTGTTGCTGTTGGACACCCAGGAGTGTGACCGTGACCACCACGGGGCTTTGCAGAGACAAACGCCACCTTCCCCACCCCCAAAACAGAGGGAACAGGGTGGCAGGGATTGGTTATGGGCGGAAGAGGAAGCAGAGGCTGTGCTCTGCCATTTCTGGGGTTTGTGGGGCGTAGAAAGGACCCTGAGATATTGGTATTTAATCCGTCGATAATCAATACCCGGGGAGAACAGCACTGTGCTGCCAGCACCCTCACAAATCCCATTCCATCCTCGGGATGAGCCAGTGGTATTTGGGGACCACGAGCTGCATCCTCTGGCGTTTCCCCTCCCAGCACAGCCCAACCCCACCGAGGCACCCCATTATCCCCATCCCAGCCCTGCCCGGGACCTCGGCGGGACGGGCACCTGCGGATCCAGGGAAGGAGCCACCAGTGGCACCTGCGGATCCAGGGAAGGAGCCACCAGTGGCACGGGAAGGGGCCGCAAAACCAAGCTCGCCCATAAATCAGGGCTGGGAACAGCCGGGGCGGGATGGGGGCTGCCAGGGCTGCTCACCGGGGATGCGGGCTGGCTGCAGCCTGTCCCTGCGGCTGCCTCTGCCAGGGATGCGGACAGCCGGGCCTTCCCCGCCCTCCTCCTCCTCCTCCTCCTCCTCCCCGGGGCGGAGGAAGGCAGCGCCCGCAGCTGGCACTGCAGGCGGTGGCCGGGGGAAGCGGCTGCTCCGGAGAGTCTGATTTCCAGCCCTGTTTATTAATAACCCCTCTCCGCCCCATGCTAAGCCCATGTGCAGCGCAGAGCCGGCAGCGCTGGGCTCCAGGGGAGGAAGGTAAGAGCCCACCCGGGCCAGCAGGGCTGGGCAGGAGGTGGCCGGGGGCCTCCGGGGGGGTCCCGTGGGTGCGGGATCCTCGGTGAGGTGGCTCGTGGGGCAGGAGAGGGGGCAGGGATGGGGTGGAGGGGATCTGAGTTTCCTCAGGAATGATCAGGAAGGTGGGGGAAGGTCCCTCTGGGGCACGCAGGAGTTCTGGGGGGCGCTGGGGTGAGGGGTGGTGGGTGGGAGAGCCCCCCCGCTCCGCTGGGAAGAGAGGACGGCGCCCTCCCGTCCTGCCCGTGCAAAGCGGATCCAAAAACTTTGAAAAACAAGCACTGGCAGCGGGGAGGGCAAGGAAAAAAGGGGGAGAGGAGCCCTTTTCCCACCTTTCCAGGGGCTGCCCCTTCTCCTGCCGCCGGCCGTTGAGTCCGAGGCTGCGATGTGTCAGCAGTGCCGAAAACTGCCTTATTAGGAGAGAAAGTATCGGGGAAAATCAGTTCTTTGCTCAAAGCCGCTGCTCCCAGCCCAGGGCTGCCTGTGAGTGCCAGCCTGTGCTCATTCCTTAGGGAATGACTAGACATGAGCTCAGCGGCGTGGCCGAGAGGTGAGAGCATCCTCCCACCGATCCCACCGGCTCCTCTCAGCAGCAGGAAAAACCCCGGCTCGTCCCCGAGCGTTGTGTTCTCCATCCTACCTCAAAGAGCAGCCGGGAGAATGCGAGAGCGAGGGTTTGGTGGTGGCAGCTGCAGGTGCCGTGGCTGGGGACAATGCCGGGATCGGATGACTCTGCAAAGCTCGGAGCTCGCCGGCTCCTGCTGCAGACGCTGCCGCTTGCCCGGGGCTCTGCGTGTGAGGTTCGCTCCGTCTCAGTCATCCCGGAGCCTGCCTGTGCTTCCAGCCGTGCATTCCCTTGTCGTGAGGTTATGCCACACCGCTAAAATCCCGGCAAGTTTTCCAGGGAGTGCTCACACGGGTCAGGTCGGTGCCGCTGGGGAGGTTGGCCCTGGCAACCGGAGCAGCTTTTGGGTTTGGGGTCTGTGTTTGCATCCCTCACTCTTCCTCCTTGGCAGTCAGATACTTTAATAGGGTTTTAATAGGGTTTTCTTTCCTTATTTCGGACAGTCTGGGCTCAAGTTGTCAGCAGAGTGTTGAGCCCGGCCCTGTGGGTGACACGGGGGTGGTCACAGCAGCAGGGCCATAGCAGGACACCCCTGGCTCTGGGGTCCCACTGGGTGGGGAGGAAAGGTCCTGTTACACTCATTGCTCTGGTTCACATCCCCTCTCCTTCCCAGGGACCTGATGGCACAGCCTGAGCCCCCTCCAGAGCTGCGGCTGGATGAAGCCAGAGCATCCCCAGACCCACAGGGAGCAGCTGAAGGAGCTGCTCCACACCCAGAATGTCTTCACACCCCATCGGAGCCAGTGGGGAACAGACCTAAACCTCTGCACAGGAGCAGCCCAGACTCCAGCCAGGATCTGCAGGATGCCAGCAGGGATCCTTGCTTGGAGATAAACACACCAGGGACCCAGCTGGATGAGGATGGGGCAGGAGTCCTACTGGATGAGGATGGGGCAGGAGTCCCCCTGGATGTGGATGGGGCAGGAGTCCCCCTGGATGTGGATGGGGCAGGAGTCCCCCTGGATGTGGATGCAGGTGGGACAGGAATCCCACTGGACATGGATGCAGATGGAGTAGAGATTCCACTGGAGGTGGATGCACGTGGGACAGGGATCCCAGCGGATGTGGGTGCAGCAGGAGTCCCGCTGGACGTGGATGAAGGTGGGACAGGGATCCCACTGGCCATGGACACAGACAGGGCAGGGATCCCAGACAATGCAGATGGGGCAGGGATCCCGCTGGATATGGACACAGAGGGAGCAGGCGGCCCTCTGGATGCCGATGCCACAGAGCACCAGTGCCTGACCCTGGAAGAGCTGGGGAATTATTTCCAGGAGTGCATTGAGATCGTGGAACAGCTGGAGAGGGAGAGGGACAGCCTGATCGCCGAGCTGGCCCAGCTCCGCGAGCCGGCGCTGCAGGAGATCCGCCATGCCCACGAGGAGATCCAGGCAGCCTGCAGGCTGCTGGCCAAGGTGGAGCTGGAGAGGGACAACCTGCGGGATGAGATTCGGCAGATCAAGCAGAAACTCTTCAAGGTGACCAAGGAATGCGTGGCCTGTCAGTACCAGCTGGAGAGCCGCCGGCACGACCTCTCGCAGCACGCCGTCTACCAGGGCGAGCTGGAGAGCCAGGCCGGGCAGCTCTCAGGGGAGCTGTCCCAGCTGAAGGAGACCTGCGAGAAGGAGAAGGAAGTCCTGAGGCAGCGCCTGGAGGCTCCACCCTGCCGGCAGGACAACCTGTACCTCCAGGAGAGCCGCCGGCTTTCCGTGGAGTTCGAGAGCTTCGTGGCCGAGAGCCGGCGGGGGCTGGAGGAGCACTACGAGCCCCAGCTGCTGCGGCTGCTGGAGCGGCGCGAGGCCGGGGCCAAGGCGCTGCAGGAGATGCAGGGAGAGATCCAGGGCATGAAGGAAGCCCTGAGGCCCTTGCAGGGCGAGGTCAGCCGGCTGAGGCTGCAGAACCGCAGCCTGGAGGAGCAGATTGTCCTGGTCAAGCAGAAAAGGGATGAGGAGGTCGGGCAGTACCGGGTACGTGCCCCAAAGGACACTGCTCCATCCTTTTCTGAGGATGGGAGTCGTGCTTTGCATCCAGGGAAATGAGGATGCTGCAGGATTTGCTTGTAGGGCCCAGGGAAGGAGCGGGGTGGATGAGGATGGGGAGGATGGGGAACATCTGGTTGGAATCAAAATCATCCCACACCCTGGCACGGGCCAGGTGAAACAGCAGGCTTAAGGCAAACCTGTGGTGGGGAAGCTTGGGGCTTCACCCAGCTTGGAAAACTGGTTTCTCCTGGGTATATTAACTTGGTTTTGGCCCCTTGGAAATGGCTGCAGGGATGAGGTGGAAGGGATGGGGATTTCCTTCCCAAAGCTCAGCGATGCTGTTGAGCACAGGCACCATACACTCCCCACAGCTCCTCCGAGCACAGCACTGAGCCAAGATGCTTGGAAAAGCCACTTTTAAATACAGGTGGCTTTTCTTTCAAATCCCTCTCCTGGTGGGGAAGGGTCTCAGCCATGTCCCCACAGCCCCAAGGCCAGGCTGTCTCCTGGGAGGGTTATTTCTGGCTGATCCAGGCATCCCCTCGGCCTGAGGGACAAAGCAATTCAATATCTCCAAGAGCACACTTGGCAAAGAGGCTCCACAATTAATCTCCCCCCTTTCAACGCTCTCTGTTCTCGGCTCGCAGCGGTTTCTGGAAACTGCCATTCCCCTTCCATCACAGCTCCTCCCTGCTGGGATGGGGATCAGAAGCACCAGCACCATGGCTTGTCCTGGATTTTCAGGATCCCTTGGATCCCTTGTCATTCAATCCCTTCACATTGTCCTTTTCCCAAATTCTTTATTTATCTCCTTCTGACTCACAGGTTTATACAGCTCTGGCAGCTTCTCAAAACACACACAGAGTTGTTTAGGGGACAAAACTGAGCAGCCAGGAGAAGCCTAAGGACAAAATATAGCCCAGCCCAAATTCCCACCTTTGTATTAAAACAAAGCTTTTTTTGCAGAGGTTTTTAAAGAGGGTGGTTGGGCAGGGGCAGGCTGGCTGTGCAGGGAGGAGAGTGAGTGGAGCACTGCTGCTCCTCCCTCAGCTCACCCACTCATTTTCTCCCCCCAGGAGCAGGTGGAGGAGCTGGAGGACAGGCTGAAGGAGCTCAAGAACGGGGTCCAGCTCCAGCAGCGCAAGAACCAGGAGCTGGAGGAGCTCAGGACCAGCCTCCATCGGGAACTCTCCATCTACAAGTGAGTTTGTTTGGGTCTCGTCCCTGCGGGGCAGAGGGGCTGGGAGGAGGAAAGGGATGGTGGGGAAGAGTCCAGAGTGGGGTCACACAGCTGGGGGACAGCACAGACTTTTCCTCCTGCTCCCCAGTGGGGCTGCTGGGGCAGGAATTCCAGCTCCTTTGCCCAATAGCAGAGGGATTTGCTGGAAACTCCTGCAGAGGAGAGGAGTGGCTTCCCAAGCAGCAGGTGTGGCAACTTAAGTGGTGGTTTCCTTAGGGAGATGTGGAAAGGAGCTGAGGTTTGCCTTTGGGAAGCTGCTGGAGCTGTCTTCTCCTGGTTTCAGTCAGGTCCTCATTGCACACGAATTTCTAAAGCTCCAGAAAATGTCCATGAGCTTGTGGATTGTTTTATTCACCCAAGCTGGAGCTGTTGTGTTATTCCAGCCTCAGCTGGAGCCGTTCCTAACCATTTTCTGCAGCCTCACTGCTCTTTTAATATCCCTTTTTCCCCTTCTCCACCCAAACCTCCTCATCCAAACACACCACAGGAGGACATTCCCTACCCCAAAGATTTTTTTATCCAAGCACAGGGATGAGCTCTCTCAGCCTGTGCTGTCACCAGCCATTCCCAAGGGGACAAACTGCATTTAGGATTCAGCCCTGTCCTTGCAGCCTGGAGTTCTCCTAAATCACAGTTCAACATTTTTTAATCCCAAATACAGCAGTGGAGTCTCTTAACTCCTGGAATCTACAAATGGCCAGCCCTGGAAGTGACACCTTTAAATGAGCTGTCACATTTGCTGCAGGAAGCTCCAAGTGCAAGTCTGAGCTGCCTTTTCCATAACTCCCACAAAAAATGGCATTCCCTTCTGTTAAATCCTGTTTGCCAAGGGCTCTGGAAGGGCTGGGTTGGGCCCCCACACTCTCAAGACCGTGGATTGAGCCTCTTGAAGTGTTTCCCAATTCCTTTTTCTTCCATACTATGAAAATAGCTTATTTTCCTCTTTTCTCCAGCCAAAGCATTGATGTAAATATTCCATAGGCTAAATCTCCTTTCTCCCCTCACAGGAGCTGCTTAGAAATCTACGGCCACCTCTGCAAATCAGAGGAAAAAGCAGAGCAGGACTGTTAGAACCATGGACTTATCCTCTTTGTAGCAAAAACCCATGGACAGAGGATACAAGGGATGTCTCCTCATGCTGCTTTACCCTGCCTGATGTGCAGCAGCTGCCTGGAGCTGGGAATACCAGACAATCCCTGGGTATTTCCCCAGGTTCTGCTGCTGTTCTTGTAGTAAAATTGCTTTTCCCCAGAGGAGCAGAGCAAACAATCTTTGTACTGAACAATGGATATGGATGAGGAATAACTGATGGATGTTTTGCTGTGTTTGGGAAAATGTTATCTTGTTCCAGATTGTTTAAGCCTGCACAGAAAGTTCTGGAATCCAGTGTTAGGGGGGGTTGACTTTTAAAGTTTACATGCAAGAGAAGTTTTCTCCTTTGAAGAGGATTTTCTTTTGTATTTCAAGAGTTTCTGCTGTACTGGGACGTGCTCCACAGAAATGAGGTGGTGGGGAAGAGGTTTCTACTTCATATCGAGTCTCACACTGAAAATAAAAGGTCAGAGTTTAAGGAGCCTTTTCACTCTCAGAGCTGCGTCTCAAAAGCCCAAATTTGTCTGTCAAACTGAGGTATTTGTATCAAATTCATGCTGCAGGATAACAAAAAACAACTCTGGAGAGGGCTAAAGGCAAAGTTAAAATGCAGACAGCAGCAAGGCTTAAGAGGAAGAACAATTCAGTGATTTGGTGGCTGCTTGGGGGTTCAAGTGCTCATTAATTTATTTCAGAAAGCAGCAGAAATTAGAAGAAATACCCAATTTGATATCTTAAAAATAAAAAAAAATATCTCTACTAGCACCCTTATGGACACACACAGGTAGAGACCACATCCTGAAAAAAAACAAAGCAGTAAATGCAGGAACAGCACAGAACTCCCCAAACTTTGCAGCATTTACGTAGAAAAACTTTATTCCAACTGAAGGACTTACACATAATTAGTCATGAGGAGATGGCGAGTAACAGGCTGCTGGTGGCACTGGACACCCGAGTGGAAGACGTGCAGGACCTTGTGGCCAAGGACTAAACTCCTAAAAAATGTAGTTCATACACATTTCATTTGTTTTCCACCAGCTGCCAAGGCTGTTGAGGGCACTGGGTCATCCGTTGGTACAAACAAACACCTTTTACAACTTGAGGGCTCCCCCAAGTTTTAAAAACCATTTCACAGAAAGGAAAGAAACATTATGTGAAAACACAGCTCAAGAAACACACAATAGAGCAGAAAACATGGGAGGTGAAGGAGGCTCTGCAGGAATAGCTAACAAATCCAAACCGCTGGCACCCAGCAGGAGAGGGGAAAGGGAAAGGAAGGAAGGAATGAAAAACCCAGAATTGCCAGGAGAGACCAAAAAAAAATGAAAAAAAAAAAATATAGAAATTTCAGTTCAAGTCAGAACTTGTAAGTCTTGTATCTGCAAAGGCAGAAAAAGCCACAAGGTACAGATAACTAAAGGAATTCCAACTTCTGAGTTGTACTGAGGAGGACAAGACCTTCCACACCATTTCTGAGCTGTCAGGAGATTAACACTTGGATCATCTCTCTTGGCTCAAGCCCACTCGGGCAGCTCTGCCAATTTAACTTTTGTTTAAATTAGGCAAAAGCCTGTGGCTGGATCAAGCAAAAGAGAGAGAGAAAAAAGAACTAATCCCAAACTTGCTGTGTGATGAAGGCAGTTAAAAAAGGGACAGCCAGAGCAATAAAGGAGGCTGCTGTAGGAATTCTGGTCAAGGAGCCACAGCAGGGACCTGGCTGAGGGGGCTGAGCCCTTTTTTTTTGGGTGGTGGGTTCTCAGTGTGTGGGTGGAAAAGCCTGTGATGGGATCTACAGGAGGATGGCTGAACACAAAGTCTACGTGTGTCTCAAAACCAGTGTTAAGTCAATATCAGGGCTGAGAGGGAAGAGAAGGAAAAGACTAAAAACAGGGAGAAGTTGTCATCTAGGATCCTTGACCTTCTGGATCCACACTTCCTTCGGGATCTTCATCATTGTAGATGTTCTCTGCCTGCAAGACAGGGATGGAGACACTGAGGGAACATCTCCAACCCCTCTGGACAGGATTCCACCCCCTGAAAGTTCTGGTCATTTTTTATTTGCAGATATGGATCACCCATCCCTGGTCCCATTAACATTAAAGCAGCAACACAAACAACCTTATCCATAAATCCAGGTCTTAAAAATGTCCTGTAACAAGGAATCTGCTAAAGGAGACTCCACTGCAAGACTTACAAAAGTGTTTCAAGTATTTATTTTGTAGATCCTCTACTCAGCAGCACTTTCTAAAAGAACTACACAGAAAACTGCCAAGAACAAAATTTAGAGATAAAAAAAAAAAAAACAACTGGGAAAATTGTCTTGTTGAAGGTCAAGATTGGTTCCCTTCAACAAGCTGGGAATGTAGGGGCCAGCAAACCATTCCTGTTCACCAGCACCCTTTTCATCTTTGGAGAATGAAATCTCAAATATTCTTTAAGACAATAATACAGAAACTTCAATTTCATCCTTGCTTCTCACACACTGTTTTCATTCAAACACAGAAGGGAAAAATTTCCTTTTTTCTTTTTTGTTTTTTAAACACAAAACATCTCCCGAGTGTTTGGAAACCTTTTTGCTCTGGCCAAAGCTAAAGGGGATTTCAGTGCCCCTTTGAGATTTCAGCAGTGCTACAAACTGGGTAATTCTGAGGCCTGTAAATAAAAGCTGAAATCCAGGAATTTCAACACAACTTACCATTTGCCAGACTTGCATGATATTATCTTCTGATACAGAACAAATGACCCAGGGCTCATTGGGATTCCAGGAGAAATCTGAGATCTTTGCAGTATGACCACCATGGATAAACTAGGATTGGGGAAATAAAAAAGGGAATGGTTTGAAATTTGCACTGCAGGATGAGTAATAGGTTAAAATAATTAATGGGAGTGAAAAAACTCACCAACAGCTCTGGGGGACCATCCTCAGCATCTTCAGGGGATTGCTCCTCTCCAATTTTACTGTTAAAAAAAAAAAAAAAGGAGGAAAAGAAAAGTTGGGGGTTGGTTTGGGGTTTTCTTTTTGAGGTGTGATACAATTAATCAATAATATTTTGAGGAATTTTGGATTTACCTCAAGTCCCAAACATTTAGCCTGCGGTCTGTGCCACTGGAGGCCAGGATGGTTTCATTATGGGGAGACCACTGAACCTACAGACAGGAATAAATTTAAAAGTGGGATTTAAGTAACATTCCCAACACTTTGGGACTGTTCATTTTGTACCCTGAAAGCTCTACAAGAACTCAAATTGACAACAACAGAAATATGTGTAAATAACAGTTATCACAGGAAGAGTTGTGAATATTGACAAACAAAAAGACATTTCAGCAAAAAAAGTGCCACCTGCAACTTTTCCTCTAACAAAACACACGTGTTTCCAAGTGCAAACAGCTCCCAAAGGTATTGGCTGCTCCTTATCTTAATAAGAATTGCACAAATAGAACCCATGGATTCCTTTAGCAGTAGGCACAGCTCTCACATGAAAAGAAATCACTGTAATTAAGCTTAACTGCCCAAAAGCTCACATTTATTGCTTCTGCTGGAGATAAAGCTCTCCAGAACACACCACTTATAATAGGATCACAGGATTAGGAAGGAACACAGAATTCTGCACACTAACATGGCATTTCAGGATTCTGTAATTTGATTTAGACATAACACAGTCTGAACTGATAATCCCTCCACCAAAAAAAAAACTCTACATATTTTTGCTGTGATTAAGGCGTGAGTTGGAGATGGAAATATTTAATCTGCTAAGCAGGTGCTGCCCACGATGTGAACATTCTACATTTACAGCAGCAAAATCAGCAATTATCTTTTGTCAGAGAGTGTTAAAGCTTCCTGAAGGGCCAGGCTGAGATGGAAACACTGCAGCCATTTCCTTGGGCTTCAATCTGCTGCCATGAATAATTTAATGGACCCTGCACTGCTACCATTTCATCCTTCTGCTGTGGTTAAAGCTCCAGAGCATTTCCCTGATCCTTTTCTTGACTCTCTGTACTGGAGCTCTGCAGCTCCACAACAACAACAACACCCAGAAAAGTATAAACAAATAAAAGAACAGAATATGAGTTTTTAAGTGCAAAAATATTGTGAAAAAACTATTTTTCTTTTCCAGGCTGCTGAGTAGAACTAAGTATGTGGGGATAAAAGATAACAACTTTTTTTTTTATACCTGAAATATTTCATCTTTATGTGATTCAAATGAGTGCAGCTTCAGTTTTAGGTTCCTCAAGTCCCATAGAGCAACAGTCTAGGAAAAAAAAAATATAAAAATATTTTGTTGAAGTAACCAGCATATGCATCCACCCCAGAAAGTGAGCAAGAACACTCCAAAATCCAGGCAGAAGTACCTTATCAGCTGATCCTGTGGCCAGGATAAACTCACTGTAGGGGTTGAAGGAGAGGCAGTTCACCTCAGCTGTGTGAGCATCCACGGAATGACTGGGTTTGGAGGTGTTGTTTGACCGGGTATCCCAGCTGGGAAGGGAAAACATGGAATTAACAAAGGTTTGTATTCCATTTCACTGATTTTGGAGATGAGAAAGCTTGAGGGGCTGAAACAATTTGTGAATTTCCCCCACTTACATCATGAGCTTCTGATCATCAGCAACAGATCCAAACAGGGATTCATGGAGCAGGTGCCAGGATACATCTTCCACCACCGCTGTGTGTCCTGTGAAGATGGTCTTGGCATCCACCACTTTACCTTCTTTGGGAACAGCACTGATATCCCACAAGCAAATTGTCTTTAAAACAACAAAAATGTAAAAAGATTACATCTTTAGACTCTCTTGCCCTCCTCCCCCTCAAACCCAGGATGTTTTTGCCCTTCCCAAGGCACAGCAAGTGCAGGCTCACCCCAGCTGTGCTCCAAGTACTCACATGATCATCAGAAGCACTCAGCAAATGCCCGCTGAGGTTTGGGTTCCAGGACAGTCCATATCCCTCCTTCTGGTGCCCACGGAGACGCAGGTCCGGGTTGCACTCCCCAGAAGGGTCTGCAACAAGGCAGGTTAAGGATTCCAGTGCCTGGAATCATTCCCAGCACATCCTGGAATACCTGGCATTAAGTTTATTTGACTTGACTTTAACCTAGTAGCCACCTCCACACTTTGGCCTGAATTCCAGCTGGAGGGAGGAACAGCAGCTCAGCTGTTACTGCTCAAAATTGTTCAAAAAACTTCAGGGTGTGATTGATGAACTCGATGAAAAACTGCCCAAAAAGCTACTCCTGAACCCCCAGAAATATGAGGTGGGATATTTTTCCTCTTCTCATCATCTCCAACTGCACTTTTAAAGTGAGGAAGGCACTTTTGATCCTCCCCACAAGTGGCAAAAGGATTTACTTTAATCTTGATGAGTTCATAGGTAAATGACTTAATATTTAAATAATTAATTTAAATAATATTTAATATTTATATATTATAAATATAATATATATATAAATAATTAATATTTAAGTAACTTAAAATAACAGGGTATCAGGGGAAAAGCTCAGCTACCCACCAATTCAATCATTTTTTCCAAAAAATCCACCTTCTACCACCCCAAATACCTCACAGTGAGGTGACAAAACAAGCAGAGGAAGTGCAAGAAAAGGTTTCCTTTTCCAAGGCTACATTTGGATACATGTGTTTAAACTTCATACAAAACAACCTCATGAATAAACACCCACTGGGCCCAAAAATCCCAAATAAGGGGCAACCCAGACCATTTTTTAATCTCTTTTTGGGGGATGAGCTGGCTGCTCACAAAAGCACAGACCTGGTTTGGAGGGGTGTTTGGTGTAATCAAAGACCAGGACATCGCTAGAGGGAGTCTTGGTGGCGATGATGCAGGGGTTCTGGGGCATGTAACGGGCTCTGTTCACCTCTCCCTCGTGGTTTATCTTGATTTCAATTTCAATTTTTCCACTTACTGAGCCAAAGCCTCCAAACTCTAGGAATGAAACAGTTGTGAATAATAAGCCAGTTTCAGAACAAGTGACAAAGAGTTGATTCAAGCTTTGCTACCAAGCTCTCAGAACGGACGAAGTTGTGGTAAAAACAAATTGCAATTTTAGGACTGTGATACAACTTGTTAAAGCTCCCTTATTTTTATACATCAAATAACTTAATAGCTCATGAAATTGCAAAATTTGTGTGAAAAGAATGAGTTTTGGATTATTTTAAAATTAATTTAAAATCTTTTCGAGAAATACTACAATAGAATAGAAACAAGTATTTATTAGACAACCCTGTGTTCATAAATAACTTTAAGAAGCCCAAAGATCAAAATACTCATTGCACAATCCAAACTTCCTGTAAAATGAAAAGCAAACATTGGATCATTAAGGACTTTCACCAGGTGGAAAGATTGATTCAGCCAAGCAAACAGGAGAAATGTCTAACTTGGGGCAGCCATAAAGGTTACAAAGCATCAAATTCAAGTCTGATACATGGAATAAAACACAATTTCACACCAGAGGGTGAATCAGCAATCAGGCAGCAGAACTCACAGACAAATGAAGAAATTTTGAAATGTTTGAAAAAGTTTGAATTTTGGAAAGTTTGAAATGTTACATTCCCTTGATATAAAAAGTATTCTTTTACACGAGTTTGTGCAAAAATCTTTTGTGTGACTTTACAAATGTGGTAATAAAAATACCAATTGAAAGCACTGCATGGGATTTAAGGGCAATTCCTGAGAAACAGGGGAGTTTTCCCACATAAATATTTTTGCAGTTAACCCCCACCTTTTGTTTCCATCATTAGATTATTAAAACATTCAAAAAAATAGAGTATTTTTCTATTAACAAAGCACTGCTTAGAAACTAATTTTTTTAGAAGTAAAATCTCAATTTTGCTGCCTGAACTTTAGGGAAAGACAAGTTTTCTATTGAGAAAGGAAGGGGAAAATGGTTAAAATCCCTTTTTTTTTGAGCTCTTACCTCCTTTCTCACTGTCATAGTGGGAAGCATCAAACTGGGCATCGTCGTTGGGCAGCTGCACACTGGCGATCACCAGGTGGTTTTGTTCATCTGAGGTGTGGGTACCCAGCACCAACCTGTGGATGCTGAAATCTTTGCCTTCAGGTCTGCAGGGGAAAAGAAAACAGGGATCACAAAATCTCTGTGAGGATGGAGAGGTCCTGGCACAGGAGAAAGTGGCTGCCATATGCCTGGAAGAGTCCAAGGCCAGGTTGGACAGGACTTGGAGCAACCTGGGATAGTGGAAGGTGCCCCTGGATGAGCTTTACGGTCCCTTCCTGTCCAAGCCAGTTTGGGATTCTGCGATCTCAAAAGTCTCTCAGCACAATCCTGGATTTGCTGTTTATTCTGCTTTAGAAAGAGAACAGAAGGATCCCTTTACCTTGTGACATCAGGAAGCCACTGAGCAGTCAGGCTGGGCCACTCCAGGGCATGAGTCATCACCAAATCGTACAGGAAGGGGGTGTTCTTTTTCCATATTTTATATTCCTCGTTGATCACACGCTCTTCCACTGCATCATCAAAGGCTGCTGAAATATTTTTTTTTTCAATAAATACATACAATTAATTATTTATAAGTGTATCTACAGACCTACACAGCGCTGTGGGCAGGCAATGGATTAGAGTCAAATACATCAATCACACCCTGGTTTGCTCTTTGCTCTATTGGAGTAGTTACTAAATGGTTAAAAAAAACCCTGTTGCACATGCTAATACTTTTTTCTGGATATATGGCTGGGAATTAATATTAACTATGTCAAATTTCATCCCTGGAAGTATTCCAGGGCAGGCTGGACAGGGCTTGGAGCAACATGGGATACTGGAAGGTGACCCTGCCATGGCAGGGGTGGAATGGGATGAGTTTAAGGTTCCTTCCAGACCAATCTATTCTGGGATGATTTGATGATGATGATGATGTTGTTAGAGCAACACAGTAAAATTGTGAGACTTAATGCACAGGGAGGCAAAACCCAGATTTGAAATGATGCTTAAAGGCAAAAAATCCAGCAACTGCTGTTTATAACAGATCAGTCTGGGTGCAGCCTCGAACTACTTGTTCCCAAAATCCAGTTTCCCAAGGCTCCTTCTGCTGCCTTGTCGCTCTCAAGCACTTTCTCGGCCCATCTGTCACCAGCCTCCGGTGCAGAGGAGAAGGCGACGGGCAGACCTGGGGGAGCTCAGCCTCGGAAAGGAGACACCCTCGTGGAACCGAGGGCACCCCCATGGAACCGGAGCTCGCCCATGGAACCGGAGCTCGCCCATGAAACGGAGGCACTCCCGCCGAACCGGGTCACCCTCAGGGCGGGCGGCAGCGCCCGGTGCCAGCTCTTTGTCTGCCCGCTCCCCTCGCAGGGCAGGGCACGGCCCGGCCCTCCCGGCCTCACAAAGCCCCTCCTGGGGGCACGAGGGCGGGCAGAGGGTCCCGGCCCGAGCCGCTCTCCCCGGTTGGGGCCGCGGGCGCGAGGAGGCAGCGGCGGCCATGACCGGCGGTGGGGGCCCTCNAATTCCTTCTTTTACGCTCCTATCAGAAGGACCTCTCCAGTTGCTAAGGAACTACGGGCTTTATTGCATTATAAATGATTTAAGGCGGCCCGGCAGATGCAGGTTCAGTAGGCGGGAGGAGATGAGGAGATGTTCCATTTTACCGGCGGCACGAGGCGCCTCAGGAGGAGCCGGGGGGGGCCGACCCTGTTCCCCCCCCTCCTCCCTTTCTCCTCCTTCCCTCCCTTCCCCCCGAGGGGCCCCAAATCACGAAGGATTCCCCCCAAAGCCGGGGTCGCCCCCCCACCCGCGGGGCTGCCCACAGCGCACCCGCCGCCATAGCAACGCGCCCCCCTCCCGGCTCCCCCGCCGCCGCCCTCCCTCACCGTTCTGCGCCGCGGCGGGTCCCGGCAGCAGCGCGGCCGTCGCCAGCAGCAGCGAGAAGGCGGCGGGGAGCGGCCCGGAGCGCGGCATCTTCCTGAGGCAGGGGCAGGAGGAAGAGGAGGAGGAGGAAGGTGAGGAGGAGGGTGAGGCGGCGGCGGGAGCGGCGGCGGCTCCGTCCGTCCTTCTCCGCCGACCTCCTACCGCAGCGCAGCGCCGCTCTCGCGAGATCCGCGGGGCGGGGGGCGACGCCGCCGGGGAGGGGACGGGCGAGGCGGGCGGGCGGTGTCAGCGCTCCCTGCTCCGACCCCTCCGGCCGCGGCTCCGTCTATTGTTTCCTGCCCCCGCTGCGTGCGGCTCCCGGCGCCGCGCACCCCTTCGCGCGCCAACGCCGCCCAATCAGAGCCCGCCGCCGGGGGGCGCCGACCAATCAGCGGAGGGAGAGGGGGCGGTGACAGGGAGCGCGCGGCGGTCACGTGGGACGGCTCCCCCTGGGAGCCGCCATTTTCCGGAGCGCCCCGGCGCGCTCTTAAAGGGGCCGCGCCCGGTGCTGAGGGGCAGCGGGTTCTGGGTCCGCTCCTGATTCCCGATCCTTGTTCCCGGTCCCCGGTTTAGAAGAACCGGTGGCTGAGGCTCTTCTGATCACCACAGCCGTGGGCGGAGCGTACCGGGGCGGGACTGCACCGGTCCGGTGCGTGTGTGGGCCGAGGCCTCCTTCTAGGGCCGCCCTAACACCATCGGGTATCCTCGGCGTGTTATTAATTCTCTGTAATCACGAATATATTCCCTTTTTCCACAATTCAGTGCTGCGGTGAGTTTTAGAGGCGTAATATTTGCTGGTTCTGGTCGGCTGAGGGGATCTCGGGACCTGACTCTACACAGCTGAGACTTAACAGGTTTAAAATCAAATATCAAAACTATATCTGTGTTGATTCCTCAAGAGATACCCTGAGCCCTCAGTTTCAGACTTCTCTTTCCAACACACCTAGATGTTTACCTGAAATTAGAAATTGGAAATCCTGTGTCTTGTTTCTAAGCCTTGAAATAAGAAGCAACTCCTGTGTAAAAGTTAAGGGATATCTGTAAATTATCTGCATTGTTTAGAGAAGTGTTGGGTTCAGCTGTGGATAAATCTTATAATGCACAAAAGTATTAAAGAATGGTTATGATGTTTGGAAATCTGGAAAATTAAGTAGCGTGAAGTTAATTGGGTTCTTCGGTTTGTGTCAGGTTTTACAAATGAAGTGGAAAACAGCAACTTTTGAGATTGGGTGTGAGAACCTGACTTTTAAATGTGGCAGTTGATGCACTTCTTTGGGGTTTTTATTTAAAAAGTTTTATTTAAAAAATGAGCCAGAAAATGAGCACAGGAAATGCCTTGCACTTGGGTGACAGCTGGATTTGCTACACACAAATTTTGAGGTCTGGAGGTTTAAATGTAATCCTTGACCTAAGAGAACACAACTTTTTTTTTTTTTTTTCTGAAGAAAAATCTTCTGTAAGGTCATATCAAGGGTTTTGGGGGGGCAGTGATACTTCAGGTGTACAATGAGCTGAGCACCCTCAAAAGAATTACTTAGAAAATTAAAATTAACCTAAAGCATGGAAGTTTAATTCATTTTACAGCTGTTTCCATCAGGGCTATATTTTATTATTTGTGAATGAATGGAATGCTTAGTGTACACAGGGAAGAAGAAACACAATTCCTCACAGAAAAAGCCAAAGTCCACAATTCCCATATAGAATATTTTTCCCTTGGCTCTCCTGGCTGAGAACAAACATCACTTCATGGGTGTGGGGTTGAACTCCCAACTTCCCCGTGCCCCAGTTTCAAAAGAACTGAAAGGACTCGAATTTAGCACTGAGAGGAATCCTCCCTGCTCTGCACAGGTTGAATCACTCCGTGGGGATACCAGGAAGTGAGGGAGAATTCCTGGATCTTCTCCAGCACCAGGAAAGTTTCCTGTGGAGCCCTCAGCGATGGCAGCCGAGGACAGGGATTACAACCTGACTGAGGAGCAGAAAGCTGTGAAAGCCAAGTACCCCCCTCTCTGCAAAAAATATGAATGTGAGTATTTTTAATATTTTTTAGTATTATTGTCTCGCAGTGTGGGTGTGACAGTGCTGTTGTGAGAGCAAGGAAGATAACAGGAAATACAGAAATGAGAAACCAATTTTCTTCCTTGTGCTTTTCTTGTTATAGGCACTGAAAAAAAATAACGATGGAAATAAATTACTTAAGTCTAACCCTGAAAACTTTTCCTCTTCTGAGCCATTTTTCTACCTCTCTTGTAGGAAGAGACATTCAAAAATGTGCTGGCCTTGTGTGTGGTGTTTTTACTCTACTTAAAGATGATTATCTCTACATTCCCCACCCCTGGAATGTCTCCTAAGAGGATGTGGGTGGCAGCCCAAGGGCCAGCTTAAGGCAGGGGACCATTCCCTGCCTGTTTTCCATGTCACCAGTATCTGTCTGGATGGATTGTTTCTGTTACCTCTGTTAGAATTTATATTTTTAGGCTGTGTTCAGATCTTTATTTGCTAGAAGTGCAGAAATATGGTGACAGATCACTGCAGCCATGCAGTTTCCATAACTGGAGGAACTTTTATCCCTCTTCTGCATCTAAAGGAATTTGTTTGCTTTAGAGACCGTTGTTGAGAACCCTTTAATAGTGTGTGGTCTCTTTAAACAGCACCAGGACAATTTTTCAGTTGAAGTCAGCATTTGTTTCACATCCCAACTTAATTCTGCTGGAATTTTGCATTTCTTTCATTCCTCTGAATAAATACAAATGAGGTTCATGTACAGCTGGATTTATGTGATGTTAATCATTCTTCATGAGTAAAGTTTGTCTTCTATTTTATATTCCATCCTGTGTTTTAAATTCTTCTCTTTGCATAATAGCTGCTTTTGGGTGTGGACAGGTAGATTTCCTCACTGAGCTAGAAATATTTGCAAATCTCATCCTTTGCATGAATAATTTTCAGTCCTGCAGACTTCAGCATAAACTCCTTACTCCTGGTGAAGGTTTCTTTTTATTGCAGTTAACTTGTGGAAGCCTGTTGGGTTACAAAAGCCAAACCCTGCACTGACATAATCACATTAAACAGGGGTTTTTTTGGGCAGAAATAATCCAAAATTTCACCTGTGCTAAATTTTTCTAATATGCTACAAAATAGATTTATCACATCTGCAGATGAATGCAAAAATGTTTTGTTAGAAAAGCAGATATTTGTGTTATTTTTTTTTTTTTAATCCTCATGTTATAAATACTTTTGGTGACATCATTCCTTTTCTTTTCACTTCCCCTCAGATTTGGATCACACAGCAGACGTGCAGTAAGTGTGGGCAGCTGGGATTTCTCAGGGTGACAAATTGATTATTTTTTACACTGCTTAAAGCCTGGAGTAACAGCCAAGGACAGTTTGCAGATGTAACACCTTGTGGAGCTCTGAAATGTCACTCAGTGGGTGCTTTGATAGTGTTCCTGCTTTTGGGACACCACAGAATTATGTTTGGTTTCTTTTTTAGTATTTCTATGGTGCCTCTGTTATTTGAAAATGTCTTTTGAAATCTCTTTTTAATCTCCCCCTTTTAAACAAAGTTCCTTCTGTGTGGTTTACTTTTACACACAACAATTAGCCACATTAGGAAAGAACTTTCTTGGTGGCTGGCAAAACATTTATTTTCCAAGTTCTCTCATGAAACTCTTCTGACAAACTCCTAGAAAAACCAGGTGTTTTTTGCTCATTCACCTCCTCTGCCTGAATCCCCAAGTTCTGATTGCTCACCTGCTTGTGACTTTGGGCTGTTTCTTCTTGTTGTGACCCAGTATTATATTCCAGAGATTATTCCATGTTTTTTTAGGCTCCATGCCTGGGGAGACACGTTGGAAGAAGCCTTTGAGCAGTGTGCCATGGCCATGTTTGGCTACATGACAGACACAAGCACCGTGGAACCCGTGGGTACAGTGGAGGTAGAGGCAGAAGGTGAGGTCAACACTTCTTCTGTGGAGAGTTATGAGAGGGAGAAAGGTACCAAAAATCTCAACCTTTACATGTAGCCTTAGTGCAGTTAATTAAAATATAATTAAGCATTGTTATCTGAATCTCCTGTACATCTGAGGTGCTCTTAAAAATGTTTTTGATGAGAAAATCTCTGCTTCAACCACACAGGGCATGACCTGTTGTCTCTTCTCTTTCACTTCCTGGATGAGTGGCTGTATAAATTCAGTGCTGATGAGTTTTTTATACCCAGGGTAAGTGTTCTGGTTTCAGCTTTTTCCATTTGTAGGACAAAGCTGCTCCCTGATAATCCCAGCTCTAAATGCAATGGTATTTTAGAGGAAAAAGGAACACAAAAAATACAAGGCCAGGCTGGATGTGGCTTAGGGCAAGCTGGGCTGGTGGAAGGTGTCTAAACAGTGGAAAATAACCTTTGTAAGTGGGGTTTACTGAGAAGTTCTGCCCAAAGGTTGAAGGTGTGATTGACACATTTCTCCTCCCACTCTCTGCAGGAAGTGAAAGTGCTTCACATTGACCGAATGCAGTTCAAAATAAGATCAATTGGGTGAGCTTAAGTCATTGTCTGAAAACAGACTGTTGACTTTTCTTGCTTTCTTTGAGGCTTTAAGTGAAAATCTCACTGTTCTGTGCTCATCACTGAAACTAATTGTAGCATTTGGTAAATATTACTAAAATTACAACACCTCTCTTCCATTTTTTTGCCTTTACAGGTGGGGAGAAGAGTTCTCTTTAGACAAACACCCACAGGTAGGCAGTGCTTCCTCTATCAAGCTTTTCTATTTTAGGAGGAGGAGGTGTGGTGTCCTTTAAATCAGACCTCTGAGTTCTGCAGAGATCAAAATATAAATGTGTTGAAGTACCACTGAACTCAAGATCTCACTTTCTGCATGGTTTTGTGAATGTGTCCCTGAAACTGTTGGCCTGAGTGTGACATTTCCTCAGTACTAGCAAAACTCAACAAATTAACTCAATTGGCTTCCTTTTTGTGAGCTTAATAACACAGAAACTCAATCTATGTTCAAAATTTATGTATTTGAATTTCACACTATTGGGACAGATTTCTGCTTAGTCAGTTTTTGCTTTTTTCTTCTTTTTTTTTTTTTCTTTTCCTAAAGAATTGTTAGAAGCAAAATCTGATGTCTTGACCTGTATCATTTTTAGCAAATGCTGATGGTCTGTCAGAGGTAAGAGAAGGAATTTGTGGTATTTAGAGGCAATAAAATAAGGGAAGAGTTCCCTTTTCACTATTTGGCTTGGCTATTAGTGTGGCAACTTTTTTATTCATCAGAACAAATGTAGTTACAGCTTCTTTGGAAAAAAAAAATGGATAGCTTTTGAGGAAGGTGACAAGAACTGGGGGTTCTGAAGTGGTAAAAATTATATAATTTAGAAAATTTATGGTTTGTGTCTCTTTCCTAGGGCACAGAAGTCAAAGCCATAACTTACTCAGCAATGCAGATCTGTGAAGATGAAAAGCCAGAAGTCTTTGTCATTATTGATATTTAAAGCAAGAGTGTGGTTGAGTAGATATCGGTCATCATCTGGCAAAAACCCCCTAAAATTGTAATCCCTGTGGAAAAAACGAAGGAATTGGCCAGTTAAAATCAGAAATTGAACAGAGTAGTTGCAGGGAATGTCAGACTGTTTTCACTGAGACAGAGAATAGGAAGATTTAATTGGGGTTTTGGGGGATATGGAGAAGGTGACGTTTGTACAGGTTGGAAGTCTCCCAGGAATGCTGGCAGTCAGCTTCTAAGGCTGATATGTGCTAGGAGCTGTATCAAATACAGAAATTGGTGGAGCTGATAACTAAAATACTCCATTTTTACAGCGTGGCAGGAGATAATGTTCATCTAGATTGATTTCATTTGCATATTTCATGTTCTAGTTCTGATGATGATGAGCTGATGTTCCTCCTCCGTATTACATAAATCCAAAATAGCTGCAGTGGCTCAGATGTAATGTGGGGAAAAAAATCTGAGTGTTTAAAATTAGACACCTAAAAAATGATGCCAATTAAACCAAAAAAACCACCACATCTTTTAAACTACTTAAAAAAGAAGTCGTGCCACCAGGTGGTGCTGAATTGCTGTAAATAAATTGCCACGTGAAATCTTAAAGCATGTGACTGTACCTGGAATCCTCTTATCACTTATGATAACTATGATAAGTTGGGAGTTTTGCTGCTGTGGTAGAAGGGAATGGAATGGGATGTCCCAAGTTCTCCCTGGGTTCACTCCCAACTGTATCTCGTGATAATTGTGATAATCTCTTTTTAAAAGGGATGGTTTGGGTCAGCCTAATTGTTTTTTAAAAAGAACAATACAGACAATCCTTAAACGTCAGAGGATTATGGACTTGATTGAATCAAAATGAATAAAAAATAATCAAAAGTGTGGTTTTTTAAAAAAAAAATCACAGGATGACAAATGTGCATTACCTGCTGTTTTAATTTAATTTAAACATGAGGAGCCTAGGCCTGGCCTGTTCTGTTACCATAAATGCTCCAAGTGCCTCACTGTGTTGTCTCATTTTATAAAGTCATCTTAAATGGTTTTATTTCCATGTTGTAAAGACTGAGGGATAAAACCCCTTATTTTTTAAGCAAGCCTCAATGCCAAAATAAAACTTACACTGAAACAATGACTTTGTGAGTGATCTTTACCAGTCTATTCAGATACAAATGAGTTACCCTTATGTTTTGTTCCACGCTAATGTGACCAGATATTTTTTTATCAGTAAGAATTGCAACATGCAATGTTACAAAGTAAGAGTGATTTTGACAGCTTGGGGTTTCTTTCTTGTCTGGCAGAGCACCAAAGGCAATGAGGGCACGGCCGCCATTGCGGCCCCTCAGAGACAGCGCCGCATCATCATTGGCTGGTCCGGGTCATGTGACTGCGATCGGCCAATCGGGCGTCGAGTTGAGGTGGCTCTTGTTCTCCACAGCCTGAGGGGGCTGAGGGGAGGTGGGCAGGGGACACGGACACTGAGGGGCAGCGGCTGTGGGGACACGGACACTGAGGGGCAGCGGCTGTGGGGACACGGACACTGAGGGGCAGCGGTTGTGGGGACACGGACACTGAGGGGCAGCGGTTGTGGGGACACGGACACTGAGGGGCAGCAGTTGTGGGGACACGGACACTGAGGGGCAGCGGTTGTGGGGCGATGGACACTGACGGTCAGCATTTGTGGGGACACGGACACTGAGGGGCAGAGGTTGTGGGGACACAGACACTGAGGGGCAGAGGTTGTGGGGAGATGAGTTCTGGGCCTTAGGGACAATGCTGGGCATTTGAACAGCATATGGGGACTGTGAGGAGTTGAGGGGCTGGGGCTGTGAGGAGATGGGCACACGGGGCTGTGGGGAGGTGGGTGTAGGAGCTGAAAGCAGTCTTCCTTTAGCCCAGCTCTCTAAAATGTGACAAAATAAATTTATGTAGTTAAATTTTAACTTTGCAGACAAATGCTGAGATGCCCCAAGACCAGTCTTAGGCTATAGTAACACACTGAAGTGCTCTACTTACTGAAACACTGACAGGAGCTTGCTAGGAAAACATTTGGAATTAATTGTTATTAATCTATTCTTTTTTTTTCAATATTTATTAAGTACTTACTATAAAACAGGCCTTAAATTCACCTTGTTCCATTTGCACAGCTGTGGCAGTGGCAGGTTTCAGCTCACAGTGCTGCTCTCCCAGGGCTTTACAGGAGGCCACTGAGACCTGAAAGTGGGTCATTAAAAGCTACCCTTAGACTGTACACCCTTCTGGGGGTGCCAGAGTATCCTGTTGATGTAGAAAGTTTAAGGATAGAGTGGTGAACTACCTAGAAAAGACTTGCACTAGTGGTTATTGAATGTACAAATCTCAAGGAGAACTGAAAAAGGCTGGAGACTGGGAGAACATTAGGGAATTATTACAGAAGCTTGCCCCATTCTCACTTTTGCCAGGTTTAATGGCAGCTGTTGGAAGCAGAACCTGGATGTGGATCAATATGGCTGTTCTCAAATTCTCTGTGGGGAATTTCTGCTTTCTTGGCAGGAATGTCAGGCTACAGATGCTGCTAACGGGAAAGGAAACACAGCATCAAATGAGACATGAGACCAAACAGTGACTCTTTATCAGGAGTACCCACTGGGAATGCCATTCTTTGCTCTCAGGCAGAAGGTTTCTTCTATGCACTCCCTGAGCTTTACTTCTTTAATCGTTTAATAGTGAGCATTTTTAGTTTCTCTTCCAAGTGCAGGTTCTCTGATCCAAGTTACTGGGGAAATAAATATGACTAAAAGAGCTTAAGAGACTCCAGAACTACAAAGGTTGCTTAACTTCTGAGGGAAATTCTGCTTATAAAAAATGTTTTTATGCTGTCAAGCACCCTAAAGTTATATGAGCAGGAGAGCCTTTTAAAGTGACTCCATGATCTTAAGTCACAAATGTCCCACTGAAATTCAAGGGACTTGGCCTCTTTATTCCTAGAGTAAGATAGATAGGTTTAAGCAAATTTTGCATTGATCCTGGGGGAAGAAAAATGGAAAAAACCTGACAACTGTACTTCCAGTGATTGCACTTTTATTTCCTTGGAACCACATTGGTGTATCTTTCTATAAAATTCACAGTACAAAAAAAAAAAAGGCAAACTCATACTACCCAAGTGCACTACAGATGCTCTGGTCACCTACTCTACTCTGGCTGTGGGAGTTCCTAAATCATGCTTTTCTCAACTATAAGAAGCTGTGAGTTCACTGAGGAAACAAAACTCTGGTAAAAAGGTTCTTCAGCATGAAGAACTCCACTTGTTTCCTTTGCTCCTTTCTTAGGAAGTTTCTGATGTGTTATGTACAAATTAATTACAATATCAGCAAAAAAAAAAAAAAGTGGTTTAACATTTCTCAGCTGTTCACCTCAGTAAGAGTTTTTCCAAAGCAAATTAGCAATATTTGGTTTTTAAATATCTGTATCATACAGAACCTTTGTAGAACTGTAAACTGGTTCACACTTTCACAATGAGCAGGAGCTCTGAGCGAGTCTTTGATGAAACATAAAACAATTCTCCTAAATAGTTTCCAGATATTAAGTGAGCAGCTGAACTTTCCTTGTGGGTCCCTTCCATTCAGGCCATTTTATGACCCTCAGTACTTTCTGGATCACATTTAGAAGCAATTACACTATTCCATATCTGCAAAACAACTTGGTTTAGTCCAAATTTTGCATCTCAGAACAGAATTTAAGCAATACTTCATTTATTAAAAGTAGTAAACCAACATTACTTGACAGGACACGAGTCATTTTATCTTGAACGGAACAATAACAAATACACAAAGATCTACCTAAGATTTGGCTTCACCTTTTCCTTTACCTCATCTGGAATATCATCATTATTGTGTCTGACAACCAAATTACATGGCTCCTCCTCCACTGTCTCTTCATCTGATTTCTGCTCCTCCTCCAAAGCCCATTTGGGGCGTTTGTTTCCCGTGGAGGAGACAGGAGAATGTTCAGATGGATTGAAATCCTTGGGAATGCTGTCGAAATTGGCTTCTGCCAAGCACTTGTGGCACAGTCTGTAGCGCCGTGTCCCTTGCTGCACCACGCAGCCTGTCAGCTCCGTGACGTGGCGCTTGCACTTCCTGCAGATCAGTTTGCCAGCCTGGTGTATCTGAAAGGATTTAAAATGGTGAAATTCAGCCTTCATCCATTTTTTTTTTTTAGACAACAAAAATTGCGCTAAAATATTAAATTTTAAATAAATTCACCACGTTCAGCAATGAATAATTCAAGCTGATGCGCTGCTTTCCTGGCGTTGGGTTTGGAGATGCCTACGCAGCTGCAGCGTGAACTGCTTCACACTTTCACAATGAGCAGAAGAGCTCTGAGCAACTCATTGAGGAAACAGAAACCAATTCTCCTAAACCCTGGTGTGTGGCAGCGGCCTCAGGGGAGACAAAGAGTTACATTGTCCCACCCCAAACCCCTTGTGAAGGGTGGCCCAGGTGCTCTGATTGGGTTTGAGTCCCTTGGTGTGCTTCTACTGGTCCCTGACCCTGAACTCCACCCTCAAAGGTGGGGACCCTTGGGAGTTCTGTCCCTCAAAACCCCTGCTGTGCCTCTGTTCCGGGTTCTCTGTTCTGGACCTGAGTTTGTTTCCATGCTGAATAAATGGTTCCATGAACCGGGAGCCTGTCTTGTTGGTGTTTGATGCTGGTCCCCGGAATCCTGCTGCTTCCCTGGACGAGATCCTGAGGTTGCTGACTGCAACCCTGGTGGGTTTTCCTACCGTTTGGAAGTGGTTGCGCAGGTGCTCCAGGCGGGTGAACCTCTTCCCACAGGCCTCGCAGGGGTAGGGCCTCTCCCCGGTGTGACACCGCAGGTGACGCTTCAGGTCCGCCCGGCGCTTCACGGTGTGGGTGCAGAACGGGCACTTGAAACGCATCCGGGGCAGGTCACCTGGCAGGGACAGGGCACACAGCACAGCTTTCTTGCTGCTCTTTCAGCAGTTTCCAGCTTAAAATACAGGACACTTTGAGTTCTCTTTAAATGGGAGAAATCCCCAATATCTGGGATAATTGGATGCTTATATAAGGATGTATTTTATATATATATATATATATAAAAAAATATATAAATATAATATAATATAATATAATACAATATAATATAATATAATATAATACAATATAATATAATATAATTAATATGTTTTATATTATATTATATTTATATTATATAATTTATACACAATATTTATATATTAAATAAGTATTATTTACTAAATATTAAATATAACATTTATATATTTTATATACATTTTATATATAATAATATAATATATCATGTATATACACATATATACATACATTATATATGTGTATATATGTGCATATATGTGTGTGTATATATTTATGTATATATATGTATATTTTTATATATTTATATATATAATGTATGTATATATTATTATAACATAATTATAAATATATATTATATTAATAAAATAAATATATACAATCAAAATTATATATAAATGTATAATGATACATAAAATACATTATTTGGGGATATAGATTTATTATATTTATTTATATATATATAAATATATATGGAAATATAAATATATATATGTGTGTATATATATGTATGTATATATAAAATGTAAGCTGGGGAAGAGATAAATATATATAAAATATAAATTATATAAATATATATGTGTGTGTATATATATGTGTGTATATATAAAATGTATAAAATGCAAACTGGGGAAGAGATATAAATATATAAAAATAAAAATATAAATATATATATATATGTATCTCCCCCAGGTAGCATTTTTATTCCTATTTAACATGTAATTGACCACTTGATAGTGTTTTCTTACAACATTTTTTTGATATAAAAGTGATGAATATGCAGCTATTTATACATAGCCATCATACCTGACTCTTCCACCAGGTAATGGTTCATAGCTTTGACATTTATAATCTCTGTGTGATATATAAAGATGTCTTTAGAATATGCAGTTATGATCTACAGATATGTTAATTTCCAAAGGAATGCACATGGGAATAAACCTGTCAGCTTTGTTCCACCCTCTCAGGCAGGTGATGTCAGAAGTTTGGGCTGGTTGGACCCCAAAATGCAACATCCCAGCAATGCCAGGACCTTTCAAGTGCAGGACTTGGATTGGGTTGAGGTTGAACACCTCTGTTATTGCCAAGTATTGGAGAAACTCAGTCCTCCAGGTCCCCAAGTCAACTCCAGCCTTTAAGGTTTCATTAAACTCCAATTGGGCCCAAATAATCAGGCATATTTTGGTTGAACTTCACAGAATACCTGGGTGAGTCCCATTCCAATTCCCATGCCCCGTTCTGACTTCAAAATTTTAGTGCAAAATTGAGTAGATAAAATCACCTATAATTCCAGGCACTTTTTTGGTTTCCATACAAATTCCTTGCAAATCATCACCTGAATTCTCCTAAATAAAACCAAACTTTTCCAAGGGGTTTCTATTGTTTACCTTCATTCCAGCTACTCATTACCCCTAAAATTGTGGGCATTGAGGTGTACAGCTCTTCTGCCTTTAACTCCATGAACTCAGGAGTTCTGGAAAGTTCTTGTTCTAGCTGAGTAACTGACCACCTCTTGCGTATGGCCTCTGCTCTGGGATGATATCCAAAATCATCCTGATCCACGTTGTTCTCAGCATCAAACTCGGCCTCAAACTCGGCCTCCTCTCCCCCTCGGGAGATGTGAGTGGAATCCGAGGCCGCGGCTCGCTCTGCCCTGTCCGATTTGCCCCCTCCCAGCTCCCGGCTCTGGGACAGCCCCAGGTGCTTGCGGCGCTTCCTCGCGGAGCCCGCTTTCCTGCCTCTTTTGGACAGCTGGGTGTCTGCCCGCTGCAGGATCACCTGTGAGGACAGGTAGCTGCTGTAACTGCTCCAGGAGTTCTCATTCCCGTTGGGTTTTTCGTCCGGGATGGAGTAGGAACGCCGGGGATTGCTCTTGGCTTTCCTTCTGGAGCGATAAAGAGCCGGGCGGGCAGGGGTAGGTTCAGTGCTCGCACTTTTGGCTGAGAGGCTGAGGTAATGATCCTTTTCCTTTTCATTAATATCCAGTGAGGACTTAATGAAGGTCTTGCAGACATTGAGGATATCTGTCATCTGCAGATAGCTGGCGGCTGACATGACTTCGATGACATTCTGACCCGTTAAAGACAATATCCCTGAATACACAAAGTCCAGGATAACCATGAACGTCTCTGGAGAGAAAACCTCAAACGTGGCTATTGTCGGCTGACTCGTCTCCTTCGAGCTCTGCGAAAGGAGCATTTTGAAGTAGCCACTGCTGGCGAACAGCACATTGCGATGGGCTTTGAAGACCTTGCCCTCCACCAG
>NC_031791.1:1890192-1897604 GCF_001522545.3 Parus major
CAACGCACCGATTGCAGCCGCAGCCCAGCGCCTGCCTCGGCCCGAGCGCCCCGCGGCCGCCGCCGCTCGCCGCTCCCCACACCCACATGCTGGCCCGAGGCCGCTGCCCCTCACACAAGGCTTTGTTGCCGCTACCTTTGTGTGTGTGGAGGGAAGGCTTCACCTGGACGGTGAACGACAGAGATCCGGAGGTCCGCGGTGTAGGATTAATATTAACTCGATATCGCAGCATTTTTTATAACGGGATTTTTGTATTTAGACAATGAGGATAATCCCAAAGCGAAACGCGGCACGTAGGAGTGCAATACACAGATTGTCCTGTTTTCCCTTCTGGGTGGAAAATGGAATCAGGGTGCCTGATAGAAGACAAGGCACTTCCAAATTCGTGCCTGTTGGATGAGATTCTTTCAGTCTTATTCCTCGAGATCAGAGAATAATTTTGAGAAGGAAGCTCTGCAGTCATTGGTACAGTCCAGTCCTCAGAGCAGGAACCTGGCAAAGAACAGTTCCCATTTTCACAGGCAAGCATCGGTGAGACCTTCAATAGTGTTTAATTTATTCCAGCAGCTAAGCCAAGATAGGGAAGGCTCTTTCCAGCCACTCCTCCCAATTTTACTCACAAAATCTCTTGTTCTATGTTCTTGCTCTGTTTAAAATTCTTGATGCACCGAATAAGCCTCCTCTTTGCATTTCACGAGTTAAATAGGATGAAAGGTTACACCTCCAATGTAGAAAGGTTTTAAGTTAAACAGTATAGAAAATATTTAACTAAATGCTATTATAAGGTTTTCTTAGTAGCTTACCAACTTCTACCCATCATTCAACAGACAGTGTTGGCACAGATTTGTACCTAATAAAAAAATTCTGCAGGCAAGGGCTGGAGGATTAGGACATCCTTTTCTTCAAAACTCAGTCTTTTGGGCAAAATTGGAGATTTTTTTCTTCTATTTCATTTTTGTACTTGTTGTCTCCAACAGTAATTAAAATATAAGTAAGGTAGACATTGGCATGGCTTTGTAATAGGATAAGTCTGACAGTGACCAGATGCTTCAGGGAAGAAATGTATATTCCATCATTTTATACCAAACAGTGTTTTGTCATTTTTTTCCCTTTTAGTTATCATTGAAAACTTGAGATGTATCCCAAAATCCTGGAGGATGGAACATTCTGCAGTCAGGATTAAGGGAAAGATACTTGTAGCAGTCAGAGTCAGCCCTCTCAGAGACCTGTGGGCTTTCAGGTATTTTCAAAGCCACCCTAAATCAGTATTTTTGCTTTTTTTTATTATGTCAATTCTTTAGAACTGGAATAGAATCCAAATTACAAAAGGTTGGAAAGGGAGATTCATTCTGAAGTCAGGTTTTTGGGTTTTTTGGTTTTTTTTTTTTAAGGGGGGCTGCCCAACTTTAATATTTAAGATAGGGACAAGTGACATTTTTGGATAGTAAATATGGATGTTTAGGTAATTTAATGGCAAACAAAAAAAAAAAAAAAAAAAAAAAAAGGAAATTATGTGAAAGAACCAATCAAGCATCACACAAATCATAGGGTTTTTTTGGGCAGAGAAAATTCTGTAAGAAACACCTGAAAAGGGGGAGAGAGAATTTTTTAATTCAGTACTTCAGCCTTTGGAAGAATGGGAAGATATTGTCAGAAAATAAGGATAGTTAAGAGGTGAGACATTAATCAGAGGATGATGAACTTTGTTTTCACTCTTGACTTTATGAACACAAAGTAAACAGAAATCAAATAAAAATAATCACAGAATTCTTTAGAAAAGACCTTTAAGGTCAAGTCCAGCACTAAACCTTATCCCTAAGAAATGAAGATGAAAGAAATACAAGGAAATAAATAAATTCAGTGGGAACATCCCTATGTGGTCTTTACTTTCCTCCTTGAAAGGAAAGGAAATGTTCCTTGTGCTGATGAGGGGCACGTGATCCTCACAGAAATATGAAGACAATCAGAGGTAATGGAAGGAGACAAAAAGAAAACAAATACTTTCATTTAGAGAAAAAAAAATAACAAGGAAAATACGTGACTGTAAAATGAAGGACATGGAAAACAGAAGGCACTTAATGTTTATCTTGTCTTGCAATACAAAAATAAGGAAACAACGACCAAAATTAAGGCAACAAATGTAAAAATGGTAACTTTTAAAAAACAGAAAAACATCATTGACCTGTGGGAATCGCAGCCTTCAGCTAAACCTCCAAGCTTAATAAAATACTTTAAATATGACTACAAATATCTAGTTATACTACTGAGAATAACAACATAGAAATCCAGAAAAAAAGCCCTCATTTGTCCTGCAAATCAACAATTCATCTGCCTGTGTTTAAAAAGTAAAAGTCTTCCTATGGATTGTTCCATCTGCCCATTTAGAGCCACTTCAGATCTTGTTCTGAAGCATCTGGTCCTCAGTATTGTTAAGATTTATGATCTCTAATTAAATTGAGTATTGATCCAAAATCCTAAAACCACCCCCACTATTAAGAAACACTTAATAGTCTGACCTTTGCAGTTGGCAGTTAAGATTTCAGGCCTGGAGAGAACACTTTATTTTCCCCTCCCCTTTATCCATCCCCAAACACACAGAAACCAATTCCAGCCATTTTTTATCCTGGAACAGCAGGCACTGATACCTGGGATTTGTTGTCAAACTGTTTAATGGAAAGGGAAACATCTATGAAATTTGAGCAAAGTTACTTCATATTCTTTGAAATATTTCTTGTTCTGTGTATTTGATTTAGTCCAGGTTGCTCAGGAATATTTCTTAGCCATTTCATAACAGGCATTTTAGGAGTTTAAAATCTCCAGGAAATTAAATGTGTGTTTTCACATCAAGTCCAGTTTTGGGCTGCTGACCAAGTGTCCCATAAAATAGAGTATAAGTCTTATTTAAGACATTTTCATCTGGGTCATCACAAAGATTTTTAAGTCACCCCCTCCCCAAACCTAAGCCAATAAATTATAATTTTTGTAGGAACAATAAAACACCATTTCTTGTGTCCTTGGGATGCTTCCCATGGAGAGGAGGGTGCTTAATGCTTACACTGAATTTAGCATGAAGTTCTCAAGTTGTCATTTGTTGGTCACCTGTAGCCTGGAATAAAAATGCTGCACTCTCTGGTCATGATGATACAAGAAAGTTATACAGTTTTTACACAACTAAAAATAAAATAGTGACTTTTTAGCTGTCCCTGGGAAAGGTTATATAGTATATATATATATTTATATGGGCTTGTTGTCTAAGAAACCCCAGGGTTCAGCCAAACATGCTTACAAAGCTGTAAAAAAGAAAAAAAATATATCATTTTCTAAGTCTACAGCCATGGAGTTCCATGATCCCAAGAACTGGAATAACACTCAGGTCTGTCTGAGGAATGCAGAGCCTCAGGAGCATCTCCTGCTCCTCTCCTGACAGTGCTGGGTAAGAGAAACTCACTAAGCAACAAAAACAACTTCTTTTGTTAGAGAAGTTAAAATTTCTTCATCATTATTCATCTCTGTAGCCTAATTGTGGGTGAAATGACACAAATGTGGTGTCTGGAACTTCCAGTACATCTTGGTCTCACTGGTACAGACTGGAAAAGGTGCACAGAATTTGATATCCTGAGCTGGAGTGACCCACAAAGATCATCCAAATCCAACTCCTGGCCATGCATGCCAACAATCCCACCATGTCTGGGCACTTTTGAGAGGTTTCAAAATATAAAAAAAGAGTATTTTTAATAGTGCTTATTAAAACAGCCCAGTCTGAGATCCTAATTTTGAGACTAAAGCATCTACTGGCATCAATTAATGATCCAAATTTTTAATCAGTTTGTCTCTGATGTGTTAAGCATTTATGTGCTTATTTTCTTTTAAAGAAATAGGTCTTGAGCATATGATCTATTAAAGATTCACCTCATCCTAATAAATTTTACAGAAGTCCTTTTCCAGACAAAAGTGCCAAAACATTTTAAATGCTCTTTCTTAATTAGCTGCCTTTTTTCTTATCATAACATGAAGATTTTGTGAAATTTCATGGAAGATTCTCTTCACTTCTGAACACTCAAGAGAGGTTGTCTGGCATGGGGGGTCTTTATAATTTGTTTATCGCCCAATGATATAAACCCCACCTCTTTACAAGCATAAAAAATGGGCAATTTACAATAACCTGCAACTTTTGAAAAGTATTTAGAGCTCACTCCCTCACTTTGAGGCTTTGAGACGTGCCCCATTGCCTGCTATAAAAATTATCCATGTAATATTGCAGTTTCCTTGTTTATCCATAATTTCAGGATGGATTCTTTTTAACAAAACAACTCATGGGTGTTCTGCTAACAAACCAGCATGGCCTCAATGACGTGTCCATAAATACATGCAAGTCTGGACCTGTTCAACCACGTGTCTTTGTAGGATCACCACCAGCTGGCAGAGGACATCAGGTCACAGTACATTTTCCCTCTTCCATGGAATTCCCAATCCTTGTCTTCCAACTACCTAATATTTGGTTTCACTTCCTTCTCCTCTGCTTCATCCTCACTGTCATCGACTTGCTGGATGACCAAGTCGGTTGAGCCATCCTCCACGATCTCCACGTCAGACCTGTTGTCCTCCCCGTAGTGCCACCTGGAATCCTTGTCCCCATCCTGTGGGAATTCCAGAGGCGCCTCAGCCTCCAAGTCAATGCGGATACTGTCAATGCCAGCCTCAGCCAGGCACTCGTTGCACAGTCTGTAACGCCGGGTCCCCTCCTGGACCACTTGTCCCGTCAGCTCGGTCACGTGGCGCTTGCACTTCCTGCAGATGGGTTTGCACGCTTGGTGGATCTGGGAAAATCACAAGGGATGGATTTGTAAAGCATCACAAAGGGGGTTTTTGGGAGACGACAAAAAGTGAAATTGCAGCGTTACCTCAATTTGAGAGACATCAAACACTGAGCTGCACCAGCCCAGGCATGGTAATTGCCCACTGGAGCTCTCCCAGGCTGCAGAGAGCAGAACCTCTGCAAGCCATAATTACCCAACAAATTCCTCCCCCTTCTTGCAAATTATCCTTCAATTCGACTGCAGCCAAACCAAATTAATTTTCTATTCCCCTCTTCTTTTACAGAAGTCATTAGATCAACCAGATACGCTCACACTGTGTTTAATTAGCCAGATTTACACATTAAATAAATCATGCAGTTGCTAAAAATACTCACAGTTCGAAAATGGCTGCTGAGGTGATCCAGCCTGCTGAATCTCTTCCCACACGCCTCGCAGGGGTACGGCCGCTCCCCCGTGTGACAGCGAAGGTGACGCTTGAGGTCAGCTTTTCTCTTCACCACGTGGCTACAGAATGGACACTTGAACCTCATCCTGGCTAGGTCATCTGTCACAAAATAATGGGGTTAAAAAAATATATATATATAAAAATCAAAGATATGTCACTTAGTGCTCTAGGAAAAGGTGTTTTATGAGAAGAATAGCACGTCACTTTTATTAAAACAGTGTTCACTGGTTGTTTCAAGCAGAAAGATTTTGTGTTTTCCTGTAGATTACACAGGAGTGCAACAAAGGAGGAGTGGACCACTGGCTGTATTAACACAGACCTGACAAAGCCAGCTTGGACAGGGCTTGGAGCAACCTGGGATAGTGGGAGGTGTCCCTGTCCATGGCAGGGAGTGGAGCAAAATGAGCTTTAAGGTCCTTTCCAACCTAAACCATTCTGTGCTTTCATGAAAATGAGCTTAAAAATATCCCAATTTATATTTATTTTTAAATTTAATACCCCAACTACTTCAAGAACTCAAAATTATTTAAAGATAATTAGTTAAATTTTCCAAACATACATTTCTGGACAATACATCTGTTTTTTTGGCAGTTGTTCTTTACTATTAAGACCTATTTTCTCAGGGCCAGAAGAGAGGATTCACAGGTATCTGTGTGTGAGCAGCACCAATCCCCACTCACCTTCAGCCCAGCTCCCCATGACTCCCAGGATGGAGGGCATGCTCCCGTACTGCTCCTCAGCTTTGGAGGACTTGGATTTACTGGAGGAGCGGGGTGACTCGTGCTCCTGCTGCGACACAGCCAAGCCCCTGGGCATCACTTCAGCCCCTTGGCTGAACTGGTAGCCCACGTGAGGAGCTTCAACCTCCGGGTCAATGTGAACTTGCTCCTCAGCCGGTGCAGCGTGGCCGGCAGGCTCGGCAGCCCTGTCCTCCAGCTTGCTTGATTTATAGTGTGGGATGTCAGAAGGTTGCTGCAGCCCCAGGTGCCGGGATTTCTTGATGGAATCCTGCCGCTGCTCGTGTTTGGACAGCTGCTGCTGGGCATTTCTTTGAGAGGTGGGGTAATAGTTGAAATTGCTCCAAGCATTCCCGCCCATCATACAAGTCCCAGGGTCTGGGCTCGAGTGGGAATGTGGGGGGCTGCTCTCTGCCCTCCACCCTCCACTGTACACACAGGATCGGTCCACGCCGTTGGAACTCACATCTTTGTCTGACAGGCTGAAGTAGCGATCCTTCTCCTTCTCACTGATGTCCAGCGATGACTTTATGAAGGTTTTACACACGCTGATCACATCGGTCATCTGCAGATAGCTGGCGGCTGACATGACTTCAATGACATTCTGACCAGTGAGGGACAGTTTTCCTGAATACACAAAATCTAGGATAACTGTAAAGGTGTCAGGAGAAAAGGCCTGGAAAGTGGCTGTTGTGGACTGACTGGTCTCCTTCGAGCTCTGCGAAAGGAGCATTTTGAAGTAGCCACTGCTGGCGAACAGCACATTGCGATGGGCTTTGAAGACCTTGCCCTCCACCAGGATGTTGCAGTCACAGAACAAGTCCTGCCTGCGCTGCTCATTTAGTTGCTGCAAGAGGTGAAACTGGTGAGAAGAAATCTCCATCCCAGAAAAGGTGAAATGAAACGTTGCTCTAAAAAAAAATTAAGAAAATTATTACACTCTTGACTTCAAAGCCGCGTAACCCAGCCAAATATGTCAGACCCAATTCTACGTCCGTATTTACAAATAATCTCATTTCTTTAAATCTATATTTAAACCACAATAGGCTAAAGCATAGATTCATTTTCCAACAGGACAAGAGCGATGACAAAGCCAAGCCCACGTTATTTGGCAGAGACGTGTGTGCTACAGCCGGGAGCATTTCCATGCCCAGGATGCGGGGCTGGAAGCAGGGCTGGACTCGTGCCGCCCGCTGGAGCTGCGCAGCCTTCAGGCAGCTCCGGGAAGACGAGGAGCCAAGAGCAGCTGCGGCTGCGGCCGTGCCTGGAACCGGCGATTCCGCCTCGCCCCGCTCCGTGCGGGTTCCAGCCCCGCCGCCGCCGAAGGCTCCGGGAGCGAGGCTCGGCGGCAGCGGCCCGGCCGCCGTCACTCACCCGCCCGCCCGGTCCCCGCTAGCCCGGGGTGCCCGACAG
>NC_031791.1:1897961-1905747 GCF_001522545.3 Parus major
GGCACCGAACGGCTCCGGGCGGCACCGAACGGCTCCGGGCGGCACCGAGGCACCCGCGGCCCCTGCGGAGCCCCGCGCCCTCCTCGCCGCCCCTCACAGCCGGGCTGGCTGCGGGGCCCGTTCCGCCCCAAACCCAGCGCCCTGCCCGGCCTACCGGCGTGCGGGAGCCGCCGCTCACCGGCGGGGTGCTGCGGGCGGCTGCCGCCGAGCCGGGGGGAGCGGGCGGTGGCTGCGGGATCCCCGGCCCCACCTCGGGGCTCGCCGTGCCTGGAGGCGCCGCCGAGCCGCTGCTCCCGCAGCCCCGAGCCCTGCAAGCCCGAACGGGAGAGAAACAAAAGGTATTTGCTGACGTGGGCGTTGGACAGAGACGCCCGAGGGCTGGGGACACAATTAAAGGGGCAACGCACCGATTGCAGCCGCAGCCCAGCGCCTGCCTCGGCCCGAGCGCCCCGCGGCCGCCGCCGCTCGCCGCTCCCCACACCCACATGCTGGCCGGGAGGGGATGGGATGCCCTAGATGCCTCCTTTTCACACCTTTATATATAGCAGGGGCCTCGATGACCCAAATCCCTTTCATTTCTCTTACAGCATCCTCCGAAGGAGATGTGACATCTTCTTTTCTCTGTTGGTATCTGTTATCTTCTGAAGAATGCATATCCAAAAGCAAAACCTCACACCTTCTAAGGTAGAAACCCACTATTGGCCACGGGCCCCTGGACACCAACGGTGATCCTTTTCCATGTTAAAAAAACCTGATTTCAGCTTCTCAGAGGCTGCTCCGAGGGCAGCCCAAGCTCTAGGTGAGGGCTCTGAGAGGAATCCTGTACTGTTCTCTTTCCTCTCACCTTCTCCTTAGTATCCTTCTTCTTCTTCCCACCAACACCTTTTCTCTGATTTTGATGCCCCTGTTATTTTTCATAAATATTTATTTGCCCATGGAAACTGCTTTTGCTTAACTGAGCCCTTTGTGGCATTTTTGGCCTTCTCTAACTTCAGAAGTTCCACCTTGGAACAATTTATTTTTCTTTCCCCAGTGTAGCAAAATTGACTAAAACTTTATGTAGAATATAACAATCCAAAGACTCTTTGATCATTAGAACCATTCTCCCACTAATTTATTCATCTCCAATTTATATCCATATTTTGCATATATAGATGTATATGTAACAGTATTATTTATCAGCTTAATTCCCCCTTTTTCATAAACTTTCTTAGCTTTGTAGATTTTCCTTTCAAACCCAGGCCATGCTTTTAAAATCTTCATGAGACCCATTCTGCTTCTGGGAGATTCTGCTCTAAATTAATCATTCTTGAACGTGAAACAACTGGAATTCACACCAGCTTCTCACAGCTCTTACCACTGAGAAATAATGAACACAACCAATTTGATTAACATAAACTAGAATATTTATTTGTAGTATTACTTTTATTTCTTCAAATCATTCCTTTTAAGTTTAATTTTGCCTGTCAAGCCACCTAAGTAGCGCCTCTTTATATTTAACATGGAATTACAGAATCCAAGGGTGGTTTGGACTGGAAATGACCTTGAAGGCCATGGGCAGGGACACCTTGTTGCTCAACATTCTACATATTTTTTTTTCCACATTTCTGCCCAAAATTATTTCATCAGCTGAAAGCTTTCCTTGGAGAAGAATTATCTGGAGGTATTTGTTCTGTTTGATTTGCCTGGGTGGTGCTTTCACTTGTCTGTCAGTGGAGTTTTATATCAATGTCAACAGGAGCTGGAGGGTTCTCCTTCTTCAGGAACAGGCAAGAGAATTTAAAGAATATGGGGGGGAAATGTCAGTGTTATCTGGAGTAGCTTAATTAGAATTTTTAACGATGCTACAAGTGCTTTCCTCAGAGCACTTCCTGCTCTCTGTTCTGTGCTGTGGATCCAGGAACAGCCACAGAAAAAACTTTGGTTTTCTCATCCATGGTGCTGATTTCATCCTGTTGCACACAGTGATGCATCCCAGACAATCCCAGACATGCAGAGAGTTTTTTTGAGTCGTGTTTCTAAATTTTAGGGCAAATTTCAGCTGAGAAATTTCTACTTGAGATGCTGTTTGGAGAATTTATCCAGAGGGAATGTGTTTGGCAGCTGTGTGAAGGAGGTGAAGGAGCTGCTTCTCACAGCCAGAGTGTAAAGAATCTGCTCTTCAGAGAACAATCACACTAAAAAAATTTACATTTTTCTTGCTCATAGAAAAATTAATGTACATTTCTCCTTAGGTTTGATAACCAATAGGATTAACAATAATAATATATAATGGTAGTGTATATTATATTATAATAGTTTAATTAACAGTGGCACCTGTTAAAAAGAGTTCAGTTTTCCTCAAAATAAATATTCCTAAGGAATCACAGCCTTCAGTGATGGTGCATTTTCTAACTTTAATTATCCAGGGGTATTTTTTACCAAGGAAAAACTCAAGAGCCTATACTAGAACAACATAAGGAACTGTTCAAAGCCTAGAAATTAATTAGGAATGAGATTATGATTTTCATGTGACCAGTGCCGGCTTGGATTTGTGTTTTTCATCGTTGTTCCTGTCCTCAGCTTTCCCAAGGACCAAACCAGGAGAGTTGAATTTCCCAGGATTTGAGCTCCACCTTTGTGTTCACAAATCCAAATCTCCAAGTACAAATCCATGGAGCTTTTGGGGCACCAGGAGATCGCTTCCTTTTTTAAAATGAGCAGGAAATCGGAATATCCTGTCCTAAACCCCTGAGTCCAGGGAGGAATCCTCCCTCTGGCAACAACGTTCAATTTAGGAAAACCCCAAAATTTGGTGGAATCCCAAATCTTAATTCTGTTCCAGCAGGACAATTAAAACCCTCATTAAACCCTTATCTTCACCCAATTTCCAGGAACACCCAAATGTCCCACATTTGCATACAGCTCCCGTTGATGACCAAACAATTCTCCTCCCCAAATCATTCCCTTTTCACCGAGGCTGGAGATAACCACCCTCATCCCCCTTGAGTTCTTCAGCGTCTCACATCTTCAACAGGGGAAAAAAAAATGGAAAAATTGTGTATTTGCAGCAAGATTTTTGAAATATTCGACATAATTCAAAATTTTCTGGAAAGGTTATTTGGGATGCTGTCCTCCCCATCCCCACATGCATTTCCTCCTTGCTGGGATCAGTGTCTGCTTCCCAGCAAAATGAGAAGTTTAAAAAGGAGTTTAAAAAGTTGAATTAACATAAAACTACAAGGACTGTTAAAAAAAAAAACCCAAGTCAGTGTTAATAAAAGATTTTTTAAAAATATCACTTGGCTAGGGTTTAAGTAAACAGGATCCTTTCAGTCCTTTCCTTCCAAAAACCTGATTTTTCTTGCAAACTAGCTGTCCCCAAAAATGGATATATTAATTTTTAAACCGAATTAATTAAACGAAAATATTGATTATTGAATTTTAACGCCAGAAATTGAAACGTGAGCCTCAATCTGAACACTCAGTCAACATTTGAACAGTAAAAAAAGAATCAAAGCAACCCTCTCAGAGAGTTTTATTTTCTAGACAGTCAAAAAAACTCCAGAATGCTCCAAGATCCACAAATATAATTCAGTCACTTCCACAAATAAGGTTCAGTTTATAAGAATTTGTCATCATTACTGGACTAAAGGACTTCGGTTATGAAACTGTCTTACAAAACATTAAGAAATTCAACGACAGCATTTGGAAGATTTACAAGGGCTTTGCACCAAGAGGTTAAATGCACTACAAATACCAGTGCAGCATGTATTTCCTTCAGTGAAATACAGTGCATTTCTGTGCAAAAATACATTAAAATGTGTATTCCTAAATAAAGTCAAGTACAACGAGCTAAGTTTTAGGATATGTCGTCTTCACGGCCTTTAAAAACCTTTGAGAAAGAGATTCTAATAGAAAGAACTCCCCTAAAAACATGATTTTTGATTCATCAAGCACCACAGGAAGGTTTTTTTTTCAACAGCCAACATCATTTTCTCAAAGCTTGTAGAGGCTGCATCTACAAATGGAAGATTTCAGGAAAAAACATCCAGAAAACAAAGTGGAAAGCACAAGCAAACGGATTTACATGAACACCCCGGTCACAAAAACGTGGATAAACTCCATCCTCTTCTACATCCAAAGGCTGAAAAGACTCCACGGGAAACAAAAACAAAGCAGCACAAAATGACAATTTCCCAGGAAACACCGAGTTTGGTGGAATTTTCCCTGTGGAAAAGCCACCCCCCGCCCGCCCCGGACCCCTGACAGCTCCATTCTCTAGGCACAAACACACGAGGACAATCTCTAAGACCAAAGACAGCAGGGTGAAAGGAAAAGGTCTCTGCAGCCATTCCTGCAGCTTCCAAAGGGTTCATTTTCCCTGCTCCAAGTGTCTCCACAGGCTCAGAGTTCACACCAGGAACTTCCCAACCTTCTGGAGCACCAGCCAGAACCAGGCTGAGCTGATATTCCAGGTCTAGTGGCTTCTAGCAATATTTACAATGAGGTGGAATCTTCATGACCAGAGCTGGTCATTAAATATTAATTGGATCCTTATTTACATTCCTGCCCCACTTCCATCACCGAATCTCCCATGAAATTCAGATTATCCATGGCTCTCAAGGCAGGAAGTCCCTCCTTTATCAGCCTTTGGTTTTTGGTGGATTCATCAAAAATCCAGCAGTCCAAAAGACAAACCCTGGGAGGTTGGAAGGTGCTTTTCCAAAGATTCCAGCGAGATTTACAAGCCCCACGTTTTGCTCAGGTTTTCAAGAGCACCAAGGAGCCAAAACCACAGCAGGATTGTCAGAGGAGTTCAACTCCAAACGTGGCACCTCCCTGAGCTGTCCCTTCAATGTCTCTTAATTCAGATTGACTAAAACAGGGGCTCCAGAGCAGGGAATTTTGTGAAGGTCTTGTCCTGTGTTCCAGCTCCTACAAACTCAAATTTCCAGCTGCCCTGGAACAGAGATGACTGAAACTCACCCAAATTAAGGGACAAAAAATAAAACCAGCACATTACGTGGTGACACTCATCAAGAACTTGGACCAGACCACTCCAAAATAAATCTCTTTTCCTTCTGCTCTTTTCAGCAGCCAGCAGTAAAGCGAATTATTTAAAAATATCTTTGTTTCTTCTTTCCTCTTCTTACCTGGTGTGGCAATGAATCCTTGGCTGCACTTGTGAGAGCAGAATCACCTCTCACAAATAAATCTGACATGACAGTGGGATTGTTTCACTGCTGGATGAAGCAGAGGGAGAAGCTGAATTGCTCTTTTTCAACGTGTACAAGAAAAGCACGAGGAACACAGAAAAAAAAAAGAAATGCCTGGTTAAATCAGAGGGCTTTTGGGTTTTTTAGGTTTGCCAAGTGGAAAATCTTTACCAAAACCCTCAGGAAACAGCACCAAGTGGGAGGAACTGCTCACTCTGTGTCAGCCAAATCTGCCTACAGAATTCTGCTTCAAATTTGCCTTTTCATGAAACACCTAGGAGCAGCAGAGTGAAGAAACATTAACAGTCAAATTTCACAGTATATTTCAGTTTTGTCCCTTTGTCAGGGAACAGGAGGTCACCCCTAAGCAAACAGGCTTTCTGGTGGTACTGGGTTTTCTTCTAAAGCTTCCCAGCCTGAATTTTAACAGCTCTTAAAAACTTGCTGCTGGAAAGGTGAGAAAATCTCACCTCCTTTGAAAACCTTTAGCTGCTCCAGCAAAGAAACAGGAGGTCCACAGTGGAGGACTATATAAAAAAAATAAAATAAAATTATAATAAAAAATTGGATAAAATCACAAAACATTAATCATGAGAGGATCCCCAAATTCTAAAAGAAATTACAATAAAAGAGAAAGAAAAGGATTCCAAAAGGGCATTCAGAGCTCTTTTATAGCACATCTCAGATATTTCACTGCTCCTCAGCTACACCAGGTGTGGATCTGGTTATTCAATCTGTCACAGTCAGAATTCCCAAGGAACCTGCCTGACAGCTTTTAACTCCTATTGTAAAAAGCTGAAAAGAATTTGGGCTTTTCTCTTAGTCCTGGCCACTAAAACATCACTATTTGTGCTTAATATTTAATCCAAGACTATTGATATCTGAGTGACATTAAAGACACAGCTGGAGATTTACAGCCTGAGCTCTTAGGAGTGGAAGATGCAGAAAAATTCAGAAAGAGAAGCTTGATTTCTAAATTCCTGCACTTAATTATGTGAAGTAGATTTATTCTTCCTGTCCTTTCAGCAGCAGCATATTTTTGTTGTGGTTTTTTTTTTGTTATCCTGGTTTTTCTGCCCTGGTTTCCAGGTCAAATCCAGTCTCACTGAACATTTATGGTTCATAATTTAGATAACACTGTCCTAAAACAGAAGGATTACAGATTAGCTTGGACAACTCCCAAGGTAAGAGATGTAAACCACATTTCATGTCATCTTCAGAGAAAAGGTGGTGCCACTTTCAGATCTGGGATTAAGGATGATGACTCATTATTTGAAGAAACCTGTCCCCAAAACAACCCAGAGGTGTTCCACCTGCAAAACCAAAACCAGGAGGCAGAGAAACTGCTCAAGTCCAACCTCTGTGAGCCCCAGACAGAAGATTCTTCACAGATTTCTGGTGCACAGCACTAAAAACTTAAAAAATATTAAAAAATTCCAATTCTCCCCACGATTTAATTGAAAACCAGAATAATAGAACCCAGCACAGTGTCACTGATTGAGCAAATGTGCAGTTTTCTGTCACAAACATCACCGGGGAACCTCTCAGTGCTCCCCCTCTCCTCTCACTGCTACATCAAAGTCTCTCTGTCCGACAAACTCCGGTGAATTTCCTGCTTGTCATCACCATCATCATCCTCAGCTGGCTCGTTTTCCTCTCCAGACTCCACATAGATGGGCCAATCATTGTCAGCATCCCCTTTTTCCTGCCCTTCCGAGGCCGTTTCCACCAGGCTGAGGTTGATGGGCACCGAGTCCTCGTGGGTGGTGGTGACACAGGTGCAGCTGTCACAGAGCCCGAAGCGCCTCAGCCCCTGGGACAAGCTGTTGGTGAAGGTTCTCCTGCATCCCTTGCAGATGATGGGTTTGTTGGAGCGATGGACCTGCAGGGAAAACAGCAAATTTTGGAGGGGAAAAAGGCAATTTGATGGTTTGGAGAGATTGATGGAAGAGGGAAATAGGAATGCTTCAGCTGAAGGGGTTCCATCATGAGTCTGGCCACAAAAACTTGGAGTACCCAAGTAGAAAAATCATGGAATGGTTTGGGTTGGAAGGGAATTAGAGTTTGTCCAGCCCATGGACACCTTCCTTAATTCCAGGTTGCTCCAACCTGGCCTGGGACGCTTCCAGCAATGAGGAAACCACAACCTCACCACCCTCACAGGGCAGAATTCCTTCCCAAAATCTAATCTAACAGGTTGGGAGAACAAAACACCCAAATCCTTATTGTCCATTTCAGGAGAAATATCCAACATCCAATGGACAAAAACAACAAACCAAATATTATCATTAACTGAAAAGCTTCTCTCTCATTGGTAACACTCATTTCCCTCAGGAAATACAACTGGAAAGCACCATGAAAACCTCTGAAACAAATTCCCTGGTGGATATGTTAGAAATAACTATGTAGTCATTGGCTTTTGCAAATTATGTATTGGCTTTTGCAAATTATTATTATTATCAAATTATTATTAATCACAGTTTTGATATAGTACAGTTGTAATCACTTTTAATTGCTTTAATAATCTGTTAGCTCTTGTAGCCAATGCCCTGCATAGCATATAAATATAAATACATATAATAAATATA
>NC_031791.1:1908538-1913447 GCF_001522545.3 Parus major
CGCTGAGCGCGTGGCTGCGCAGGTGCTCCTGGCGCGTGAAGCGTTTCCCGCAGGTGTCACAGGGGTACGGCCTCTCCCCGGTGTGAGAGCGGATGTGGCGCTTGAGAATCCCCTTCTGCTTGGCCGTGTAAGGGCAGAACGGGCACTTGTGCAGCTTGATGGGCACCACCAGCACGTCACCTTGGGGATAAAAACACACTGGGTTAGCTCAGGCACCGCTGCTCACGATGCTCGTCCTGCTCGCTGGGTTTTCCTCCTCTTCCCCGTGCTTGGATCACCTGGGATTTCCTCAGCTTGTGGCACTGCAGGATTCATCCAACTGCCCTGGAAAATCAGCCTGAGTGCTGCTCACGACAGCACAATGTTAATTTTATTTTAGGGAGCGTTTTAATTAAGTATTAAAAAATCTGCTTTTAGTGAAGTGGGGTCTCTGCTCCATCTCAGCCATTTCCTTTTTTTATTATTAAACCATTAGCGTTAAACAGCACCAGAAATGAAAACCTTTAACACAATCTGCAGGCAGGAACAGCACAGTTTGTCCATGTGTTTTCAAATTTAGATATGAAAATACGACTCCTTGTTCCTACTGCTTTCCTGTTGGGAATAATGAGATGTAAGACTCCAATATATTTCCTGACAATATTTGACTGTTCCTAAAACCAAACCACAAGGAATACACAATTTATGGAGTCAGGTGCAAAATCAGAATTAAATTTGAAGATCCCATTTTACAGAAACATGGGCATTGCCAACTTTTCCAGCACCAGCCCAGCTTCCCTTCCAGCAGAAAGGTGGAGATGTGATGCCAAAGGATTAATTTTCCCTGTTCCAGGGAAATGCTTTGTGTGTCAAGCAGGTGAGGCTGCAGAGCATTCTTTATATTAAGGTTTATCCAACTATCAAAAAAGGTGTGTCTGGTATTAATGATGTGAGAGAGAGTCGGCTCAGCCCAGTTTGGAGCTTCCCAAGGGATTGCAAATCCCTGCTGGGCATTTAGAGCTTCATTAAAACCCCAACCAACCCAGTTCTTAGTCCTGAATTGCTTCCAGTGCTCTACAGGCACCTGTGTCCCCTCCTTCTGCTATGAAGGATGACTGGAACAGAGGTGGACACTTAAAAAAGTGATATTTATCTCATCTCTTCACCTGAGTGCACCATTCTTTTATCAGGACTTTATATTTTCTCATTTCTGGTGCCTTGTGAAGAAGCTGAGGCAGCAGCACCACTAAAAACTGAGAAACTCCCACTCTCCTCACTGCTACAAAGTCCTGCTTTAGCACAGAAACAGAAGGAAAATTTGGTTTCTTTTCCCTCACTCCTACTCAAAACCCATCTCCCACTAACATTTCTGACACACTGTCAGGACTCCTGATGTTCCCTATCAAACTCTGGAAGCATTTCCCTTTTAATGACTCATGAACAGCCTGGAGATGTTGAGAGAGGGGAAAAAAAAAAAGGAGTAAAATTTGTGTGTTGGATGTTCTTGCCTTGCCACATGTCAAAAAGCAGCAGTGTGAGTGGTGACAGCCCTGCTCTGAGAGTAAACCTGGATTTGTGATTTTATCAGTGCCCTGTTTGATAGCAGTGAGAGGATTTGTCACTTTTATTGGCTCTAAGGTCACACAGGCAGCTTGAGCTGGAGATGACAGGAAAATAAACTGGCTACAATCAGTGCCAGCCCTGTGGCACTCACGGTTTGTGAGAGCCACCTCCTGTCCTCAAAAAGCTGTTTGGACAAGGCACTTATGAAAAACCAGATGAAATGCCCAAATCTTTAATTATCCACATCAGGAGAAATGCACACTGGCACGATTTTCTTCTTCTCCAGGTGCCTGACAATGCTGCCAGGAAATATTCCTGAGATATTCCAACTGTGCCAGGCTAGGGGCAGCTGAAAAGTGAAAAAAGCCTCATCTTTATGCTAAACCATGGCATTGAAAGCTTTCAGTGCTCCTAAAGGACTCGTAGAAATCCCTCAGTGTTGGATAAAACTGATTCCTGCAGTCTGAAATTGCAAGCAGGAGCAAACAGAGCAGCACTGGCAGGAGCTGTGATGGGATGAGCTCCTCCAGCTGCACCAGGTCCTGCAGCAGATCCCTCCTGTGGCAACTCAGCTCCTGTTGGGTTGCTCTTTGTGACCATCAGGAGTGAAAAATTCCTTTTAAAAACGGATCTGCCATTCAGTGAGGTCCCAGTGAGTTTGTTTATTAAAAAAGAATCACCCCCAGCGCAGCCTGGGGCTGTCAGGAATGCTCACCTGCTACAGCTGCACCGAACAAACGAGTACAGCTGCTTTAAAAGTGCACAACAAGAGTTTATTTCACCATGCCAAAATATTCTTGAACAAGGAGTAACAAAAAAAAAGCTGCCCAACAAAGCTGTTCCCTCCTCCACTTCACAGCCTGCACCCCCTGAGTCCTCTCACCTGTGTCCTCACCATACCAGTCGCTGTGAATGTCCATCATGGAGCTCACGGCTACTCCTGCATCCTCAGCCCTACCCTCAAATCCCCGGACAAAGTGATGCACCACGTCCTCCTTCCTCGGGGCCGAGCTGTTGCGCAGCAGAGCCTCCAGGAACTGCTTCATGTGGTAATTATTGCACAGCTCCACGGGCTGCCCCTCTTCCATCTGCTCCAGCGATATCGGCGTGGGATACTGCGGCAGCCGCTCGCCCACCTCCACCTCCACCTCGTCGGGGTCGAATTCCACCTTGGGTTGCACCACTTTGGGCAGCTCTGAGTCGCTGCTCAGAGGGTCCCTGGCCACCAGCTCCAGGGGGTGGCAGCTGCTGCAGTCCCCGCAGGGAGGGTCCTGCTGGCACCCCGGGATCCTCTCCTTCTCCTGCAGGGAGGACACGGAGGCAGAGCTCTTGGAGCCCAGGGAGGTGCCCTCCCTGGCTGAGCTGCCGCTGTCAGCCTGGTAAAAAGCCGCTTCCCTCTCGATTTTCCTGCAGATGTCCAAGGAGGACCTGATGTAGGTTTTGCAGAAGTTGACCACGTCGGTCATCTGCAGGTAGCTGGCGGCGGACATCACCTCGATCACGTTCTCCCCGCACAGATCCAGCTTCCCGGAGTAGAGGAAATCCAGGATGATGGAGAAAGCCTCGGAGGTGACGATGTCCAGCGAGGCCGTGCTGTGCCGCCCGCTGTCCTGGATGTAGTGGATGAGCAGCGCTCGGAAGTAGCCGCTGTTGGCGAACAGGATGTTCTTGTGGGCTTTGAAGATCCTGCCCTCCACGATGATGCTGCAGTCGCAGAAGAAATCCCGCTTGCGCTGCTCGTTCAGCTCCCCCAGCAGCTTGGTGTAGTAGGACTGCACCTCCATGGCTGTGCCGGGAACAGAGAGAGCCGTCAGCACCGGTACACCGGGTATACCGGGTACACCGGGCACACCGGTACCGCGGGGACACCGGGCATCCCGGCACCGCCACCCCCGCCCGGCGCTGCGGGGACACCGCCGGTACCGAGACAGGAGGAGCCGCGCTCCGGAGCCACCGCCGAGGATCGTCCTACCCAGCCCCGGGGGTCCGTCCCGCCCGGTACCGGGGGTCACACACCCCTCCGAGGACCGTCCCGCCCGGTACCGGGAGTCTCGCATCCCCCCAAGGTCCGTCCTGCCCGGTACAGCATCCCCAGGAACGCCAAGGACCGCCCTGCCCGGTCCCGGGATATCCCACCGCGCCAAGAGCCGCCCTGCTCGGTACCGGGATATCCCACCGCGCCAAGAGCCGCCCTGCCCAGTCCCGGGATATCCCACCGCGCCAAGAGCCGCCCTGCTCGGTACCGGGATAACCCACCGCGCCAAGAGCCGCCCTGCTCGGTACCGGGATATCCCACCCCTCCAAGGACCGTCCTGCCCGCCACCCACCGGGTGTTCCTGAGCACCAAGAACCGTCCTTCCCAGTACCAGCATCCCCGGGAACGCCAAGGACCGACCTGCCCGGTACTGGGACCCTGCCTTGCGCGGTACTGGAACCCCGCCTTGCCCGGTACTGGGATCCCGCCCTGCCCGGTCGTGGGGTGCCCCGGAACGCGTCGCCGCCCACCCTGAGGATCGCTCGGTGCCCATCGCTCACCTCCGCCCGGCCCCGCTCCCGGCCCCGCTCCCTGTCCCGCCCGGCCGCCGTACCCGGGCCGCGCCCCCGGGGCGGGGTCAGGAAGTGACGTCAGAACGGCTCCGGGGCGGGGCCCGCGGGGTGAGGGGTCGGTAAATATTGGTGACGTCACACCGCCAAGATGGCGGAGGGGTGAGAGGGGCACGGCCGGGGGGCGGTGGGATCGGGACCGGGACCGGGATCGCAGTGGGGATGGGCGGCGGCGAGGGGGGAGCCGGGGCGGGGCTGGGGCTTGGGGGACGGAATGTGGGGTCAGGGTCTGGATCTGTGTTTGGAGTCAGGATCTGGAGTCCGGCTCTGAAGCTGCTGTTTGGATCTGGGATCTGGGGTCTGTGTGTGAGATCGGGATCGGGATCTGGGGTCTGGATCTGAGATCGGGGTTGGGATCTGGGGTCTGGATCTGGGATCGGGGTCTGGGTCTGTCTGTGGGATCGGGATCGGGATCTGGGGTCTGGGTCTGGGATCGGGATCTGGGGTCTGGGTCTGGGATCGGGATCTGGGGTCTGGGTCTGGAATCGGGATCGGGATCTGGGGTCTGGGATCGGGATCGGGATCTGGGGTCTGGGATCGGGATCGGGATCTGGGGTCTGTGTGTGGGATCGGGGTCCGGATCTGGGTCTGGATCTGGGATCGGGATCTGGGATTAGGATCGGGGTCGGGATCTGGGATCTGTGTATGGGATCGAGATCTGGGTCTGAGGTCTGTGTGTGGGATCAGGATCGGGATCTGGGATCGAGATCTGAGATCAGAATCTCGGGTTTGAATCTGCAGTCTAGCTCTGGCTCTGGGTTTG
>NC_031791.1:1913829-1920628 GCF_001522545.3 Parus major
ATGTGGGATCTGGGTGTGGGTTTGGGCTCCGTGCTCGTGTCCCCATGTCGTGACGCCGTGTCCTGTCCCCGCAGGGAGGACGGGGGCTGGTGGCGGAGCTGGCTCCAGCAGAGCTACCAGGCCGTCAAGGAGAAGGTGGGAACCGCTGGGAGGGACCGGGAGGGACCGGGACGGGCGGGACCTGAGGGGCGGCCCCGAGCGGCGGGCGGGACCTGCGGGCGGCCCCGGGAGCCCAGCGAGGCCGCGGGGCTGCAGCACAGCCCGGGAGGGTCTCCCCAAACTGGGATGGGGATGGATTTTCTGGGGATCTTCTGGCTGTGCAAACACTGGGTCATGTTGGGCTGTGTCATGTGAAAATCAGCCCTTGAGCAGAGAGGGTTGTGCTTCCAGCATCGCTTTGTAGTGTGTAATTTCCTGCTTGTGTTAATTATACACAAAACTTAAACCCAGGCTTTTCCCAACCTGTGTTTTTTCTAGTCTTGGGTTAAAAACCTCCTGGAATGTGTTTTGGGCAGAGCAGATGCAGTTGTTATTCAGGTTATTCTGGTGTTACGCATTGCCCAGGCTGGGCTGAGGGCTCAGTTGGGCTAAACTCTCCCATTTGAGATTTTGTAATGTGCTGGGAGTGATCATGGCTTTGTTGGGGATCCAAAAGTCTGGAGAACACATCTGCTGTCTCCTTGCAGTCCACAGAGGCTCTGGAATTCATGAAGCGGGACCTGGCTGAGTTCACCCAGGTGGTGCAGCACGACACCGCCTGCACCATCGCCGCCACCGCCAGCGTGGTCAAGGACAAGCTGGCAGTGAGTAGGGGCTGGGAGAGCTTAAACATCATCCAGTGCCACCCTGCCATGGGTAGGGACAGCTTTCACCATCCCAGCGTGCTCCAAGCCCTGTCCAACCCAGCCTGGGATAATTCCAGGGATGGAACAACCACAGCTTCTCTGGGAATTCCATCCCACCACCCTCACAGAGAAGAATTCCGTCCCAATATCCCATCTAACCCCACCTTCCTTCAGCTTGAGGCCATTCCCCCTTGTCCTGTGACTCTGTGCACCTGTGGGTGAGCACAGAAGGTCCCTGTGGTTCCCTCTGCACTGTGCTGAGCAGAGGTGACGCTGGCAGTGTCACTGTAGGGTGACACAGCTCTCCACACGAGCTGTGAGCCTCAGCCCTGCACAGCTGCTGCTGGGACAGTCCCACCCCACCCCAGACAACCCCAAACCTGGCTGTGTCCTTCCCACAAGGCCTCAGCTCAGTTGTCCTCGGGGCAGGTGCCTCCCACCAAATCCTTCCAGCCCAGCCTCCTCCACAGCACTTTCCTGAAGGGAGAGATCCTGCTTTCTTAAGGATCCTAGCCAGAAATTCTGGGATGTTACTGACACTATGCTGCCTCTTCCCTCGAAGAGGGCGGAAGGCTCCTCAGGTGCCACTGAGAAGGTGAGGAAGGGGCTGTCTGACTTCCTGGGGGTCATCTCGGATACCTTTGCTCCTTCACCGGACAAGACCATTGACTGTGACGTTATCACACTGATGGCAACACCCTCAGGTACCACCGAGCCCTACGACAGTGCCAAGGTGATTGTCTCATTCTGGGGTGTGGCATCTGAGCCCTGTCCCTGGCTCTGCTGCTGGCCCTCCCCTGACAGCTGTCCCCCTGTGTCTCCTCCAGGCTCGTCTCTACAGCCTCCAGTCCGACCCAGCCACCTACTGCAACGAGCCTGATGGTATGGGGGGGTGCAGGGGGGTGCAGGGGGCTGTCCCTAGAGGGTCTGGGGGCCAGCTGGAATTCCCTGAAGCCTTTTTCCACCAGTACTTGGCTGTAGTTGGGACCAGCTATAAAGAGCAGATCTGGCTCTTACCTCAAGGACCAGCTTAGGCTGAATTTACTGGCCTGGTTTAAATAGGTGCCTTGGACTGGTGGAGGGGTTCTGAGCCCTGTCTCTCTCTCCTCCTTTGCCCTAGCATCTCTCCAATGAAACTTCCCCAAACTCTGGCTTGTGCCAAGGATTGTTACCCCTGTGCTTGTCCCAAACAGGCCCTGCTGAGCTGCTGGAGGCCTGGCTCGCTCAGTTCAGCCTGGAGGAGAAGAAAGGGGAGATTGCAGAGCTGCTGGCAACCAGCCCTTCCATCCGGGCACTCTACACCAAAATGGTGAGGCCTTGCCTGGGGAATTCCTGACTTGGGGAATGCTGCAGGAAAGCCCTGAGCTCTTTGTCCCCTGCAGCTGGAATGGAAACAGCTGTGGTTGTGTGGTCAACTATGGAAAAATGGTTGGAATAAAATGGGAGCTGCAGGCTTTGGGAGGAGAGAGGGGCACAGCAGCAGCTGCAGCTCTCTCTCTGAGGGGCTCATCCCTTTCCCTGATCCCTTTCCCAGGTCCCTGTGGCTGTTTCTCACTTGGAGTTCTGGCAGCGCTACTTCTACAAATTGCATCGCCTGGAGCAGGTGGGCCAGGCTGGGGGGCTGACTGGGGGTGCTTTTCCTGGGAAAACAGGGATCTGGGCTGACTCCTTGGAATCAGTGATGCCAAAATGCCTGGGGGAAGAAAGGGACTGGGGATGTGAGTGGCTGCTGGTGTTGAATTCCCTGCAGGATGAAGCCCGGAGGGAGGCTCTGAAGCAGCGAGCGGAGCAGAGCATGCACCAAGAGGAGCCAGGCTGGGAGGAGGATGAAGGTGGGACAGGTTTTGGGGCTCTGGGAGGTTTGTGGAGAATTTGTCCTGGGGTGATGGCTCCTCCTCAATCCCACAAATGGCAATGGGCAGTGAAGGGGCAGCTCTGATCTCTGCCCTGTGACCAGTGATGGGATCTGAGGGAATGTCTGGAGCTGTCTCAGCGTGGTTTAGGTTGGATATCAGGAAAATGCTCTTTCCCCTGAGGGTTCTGGGGCACTCCAGGGCATGGGCACGGCCCCAAAGCTGCCAGAGCTCCAGGACAGTGCTTTCAGGGATGCACAGGGTGGGATTGTTGGGATGCCTGTGCAGGGCCAGGGGTTGGACTGGATGATCCCTGTGGACTCCTCCCAGCTCAGGACATCCTGTAATTCTGTGAAATCCACCTCCCAGCCCAGCTGCTGCTGCACTTGCTGAAACATCTCTCACTTCTCTTCTGCCTCCCTACAGAGGAGTTCTTGGGGATGTCCCCCCTGCCTTGTGCAAACATCACATTTCCAGGAGCAGCACAGAAAGAACCCGCCCCAGCAGCCCCGGAGGGAAACCACCCCGCTGCTCCCAAGGGCCCCTCCGGGGAGAGCTGGGCTGTGCTGCCCCCAGAGCTGGTCCCAGTGGAGCAGAGCCCCTCGGAGAGCAGCGAGAGCGTGTCCCTTGTGACTCAGATTGCAAACCCTGCCTCTGTGCCTGCCACCCAGCTACAGACTGCAGCTGCACCCACGGGCACCGGGGACCTCTCCCAGAGGCTGGTGGAGGCCACCTTGGAAGAGCAGAGCTCCCTGGCAAAGCCCTCAGAAGCTGCTCATCCTTCTGCACCTGCCGAGGAATCAGCAGCATCCTCGGAGCCGGCAGCAGGAACAGAGCTCAGAGAGCTGGAGAGCAAAGGCAGGACAGAGACTCTGAGAGAGGAAGGGCCCACAGACCTGCGAGTCTTCGAGCTCAACTCGGATAGTGGCAAATCCACCCCCTCCAACAACGGCAAGAAAGGTTTGTGTGGGGCCTGGGAGCTCACTGGGAGGGGCAGCTCTTGGGGAAAGGGCTCTGGGTTTGTGGTGGTGAGGGAGAGGAAAGACATCAAAGGTCTGCTGGCTGAGCAAAGGACTTTTGTTCCCTGGATGCCAGGAAAAGCTGTGTTATGTGGAGGGAATGTGGGGATTCCTTCCCCTCTGCCTGTCATCCCCAGGAGTGTCCCTGCTGGGACAATGACAGTCCCCATATCTAAATCCCTTCCATCCTTCCATATCTGCTGCATTTTCTGTGTCACTGGAACCTGACACATTCTAGTTCTCCCAGGCCAGAGGAGAAAATGTTTCAGCACCCACCTCTCCCTCTTGTTCTGCACCAGTCCTGGCTGTGAGGGACACAGACTCAGTCCATCCCATCTCTGTCAGGGAGCTGTTCCTAGGAATGTGGAGGCTTTCCCTCCTCAGGCAGGCTGTGGTAGCTGTGAGCCTTGGGAATTCCAGGGCTTTGTGGACAGCTCTGGTGGCTCAGTGGGGATGTTTGTGCTTCCAGGCTCCAGCACAGATATCAGCGAGGACTGGGAAAAGGACTTTGATCTGGACATGACGGAAGAGGAGGTGCAGCTGGCGCTCTCGAAGGTGGAAATGTCTGGGGAGGTGAGTCAGGGGAAGCACAACTGCCCCCCCAAAATCATCACCAGCCCCTCAGGGTGCTGCTGCATGAGCGGAGTGGGGCTGGTGGGATGAGTGTGCAGGTTTCCCAAGGGGAGCAGAGCAGGCAAATCCCTCTTGGGAAGGTGTGGGAGTGTGAGGATACATCAGGCTTTGTGCTGGCTCCGGTGCCCTGGACAGGAGGAGCTGTTGAGTTACAGAAACAAGCTCAGAAATAGTTCAGAAATTAATTTCCTTTTGTTTGCAGCTGGAAGATGAAGAGTGGGAAGACTGGGAATAAAGCAGCTGCTTCCAGTGTGTGTCACAGGCTCATTTCCACCATCGAATGTGAATTCAATCACGGACCGGCTGTTCCTTTGTGTGTGACTGTGCTGGGGGTTGCAGTTCCAGGCTGGAGGAGTTCCATTCCTGCTAAAACCTCTGGGCAGCAAGTGACCCCTTCAGATCCAGGAGGAGGAAGCAGGAGGTCACTGGCACACAGGAGCCCGACTTCTGCAGAGGTCCTAGAGACTGGCCAAGACAAAACTGCCCCTGATGTGTCAGGATGAAGCAGAGTGAGGGGTCCCTGGGGCCAGCTGGGCACTCAGAGCCCTGCCAGGTGTGTTGGGTGCTGCCAGGCTGCCAGCTGGCTCCTTCCTTGCTTGTGTGTGCACGTGTAACCTACAGCTGAGAGGCTCCTGGATGTGGCTGTGCCTGCTCCGCTCGCTGCTCCGCAATTCCCACCCAGAAAGCAACACCCAGGGAGGGCCTGAGGTCTGGAGGTGCTGCAGAAAAAGGCTCATGGCTTTGACCCTAGAAGGAGCCAACCCCTGCCAAACCCCGAGTTTCTGCCTGGCTTTTTGTCTTGGAAGCTTTTTCTCAAGGAAACTCCTGTTTCCAGCAGTTCCTCGAAGAGCCAAGGCCTGCTGCTCCTCCCTTTGCAGCTGCACCACCTTCCTGCACTGGGTTTTGTGTCTTTCTAGTTAAATTCTCCAAGCAAAATCCTCGTGGCTTGCTCTTACTCGAGCCCTGCTGGGCTGGCAGTGGTTTGGGTCACCTGGGAGCAGAAGAACAGAACTGCTCATGTTGGTGCCTAGTTCTGCCCTTGCAAAGGCCCAGCCTGACCCACTGACCACTTCAGCCTCTGCCTGACCATCCTGGGGAGGGAGAGGCTCCCAAATGCAGGTGGTCCCTGCTGGCTGAGGCTGTGTGTCCCCATCTGAACCCGTCCCACCCGTGCCAGGCCCTGCAGCCACCACGAGCTTTGCTGTGCTCGCTTGGGTTCCTTCAGTTCAGCCCCTGAGACTGCTTGCAACACTTCCTTCAGCCCCACGGCCTCTTTTTGGGGCAGTTTCCTTGTCACAGCAGGAGATGCTGCTGATGCTCAGTTATCCCAAGGGGACAGTGCCCTCGCTGCTCTCCCTGGCCTTTTGGGTGGTGGGGTGACACTTTCTGCCTTTGTCCTGCCCCTTCCAGGGCTGCTCCACTGGGGCTGGGGGTTTCCTGCTGGGTTTGGACAGCATTAAATGAGGTGCACTTGGCAAGAGTTGGGGTTTTGGGGTTGGGTTTTCTTCCTTTGGGGTGACTCCTGGTGGGAGCATCCCTGTCCTGACAAATCCCAGGGGACAGCTCTGCTCCTGCCTGGGGTGTGGTGGGTCCAGCAGAGCCTCACCTTGTCCTGGCTCAGATTATGGTGGGCAGGGGACACAGGGGACACCAGTGGGGACCTGGGGCTGGTGTGAGTCCCAGCTGATCCTACAGCAGAGCTCGAGGGTGCAGCATCTGTGTCACTTTCTTTTCTTCTTTAGTTGAATTAACCGTTGGGTTGGTTGTGCAATATTCTCTGTTCTTGAACTATTCCGCCTCTCCCTGAGCCTTTTCTAGCTGGGGTGACAAACCAGGAACAATTCTAACAGCTGGTAGTTTTGTAACAATGACTTTCTCCAAACCTTTTACAGACTTGCAGTTAACAGCAATTAAAGGAGTTCTCAGAGTCTCTGCCTGTCCCCGGTGTTCTCATTTCCTGTAGGGTGAGGATGACACAATTTTTCTTTCATTTCCCTCAGGAGAGGGAAAGGAGCCCCCACTGCCCCAGGCTCCTCAAACTCTGTCCCCCGCTTTTCAGGGCTCTGAGTGACCCCACAAAGCCACCCAGTGTGACTCAGAGCTTGTTTCTGCCTGGCACATCACCCGTGAGCCCGGCTGGGTGGGAAGCACCATCCATTGAGATATTCCACGTTCCATGGCACCACGGGACTGCAGGGATTTTGTCCCAAGGATCCCTAAGGGATGCTGCTTGTGGGGAATGCTGGGCTCCAGCAGCTCTTCCCCTTCTTGCTGCCAAGGGAACGGGACACGAATGAGGGACACGAGTGGCAGGACAGGGGACAGGACACTAGTGACAGGACACAAGTGATGGGACAGGGGTCACAAGACATGAGTGACAGGACAAGTGACGGGACACGAGTGACAGGACAGGTGACAAGACAAGTGACAGGACACGAGTGACATGACA
>NC_031791.1:1921495-1939843 GCF_001522545.3 Parus major
GGGGTGTCAGTGCTGCAGAACCCCGGGCTTGGCTCGGGAGAGCTCTCAGAGTCCGGTTTGGGGCTGTCAGCGCTGGAACTTTGGGCTATTTGGGCTGTTCCTGCTGCTGTTGAAGCCTCACCGGGCTGACCCCGGCTGTCACATCTCTGCTCCGTTTCAATTCTGACCTCTCAAGTGAGAATCCAACAAACCTCTTCGCAGGTCTGATAACCTTTCGGATTGGGAAATCTGAGGCTTTGGTTGTTGTGACTTTGATTAAAGCAAAGCTTGAGCCCTCAGTGTCGCTGTGCACGTGCTGTCCCTGTGTCACCGCGGGTGACAGGACACTGATGGGAAGGAGTGTCACCTCTTGCAGGCAGGTCTCTGTCCCCTGCAAATAAATCCCGGCTCAGTGTTACCCCTTCAAAAAGAACTTTAATTTCAGAAGCGTTTTGTTTGGATGTGCCTGATGTGGGAGGTCCCAGCTCGGGGAGGAGAGGCGGCCTTTTTTTTTTGGTTTTTTTGTTTTGTTTTGTTTTTGTTTGATTTTTTTTTTTGTTTGGTTTGGTTTGGGTTTTTTTCTTTTTAAAGGATTCCTGTAGGAAGACAGGGTTTGGAAGGATGAAGTAGAAAAGCCAAGCCTGTAGCAGCTGTGTTTTCCTTCAAATTGACTGAGGATCTTGTGGAAATAAAGATTTAAATGTTTCCACTTTTCACCTGCAATATCTTTTTTTAGCCAGAGCTGTTTCAGAAGCTTAATGGATTTAAAGTGGCAAATTTAGGTTGGATATTGGGAAGAAATTCTTCCCTGGGACTGCCCCAACCCTGGAATTATCCCAGGCCAGGTTGGACAGGGCTGGGATAATTCCCAGCAATAATAGGATAATAATAATAGGTTGATAATTCAACCTGGGACAGTGGAAGATTTCCCTCCTATGGCAGGGGTGGCACTGGATGAGCTTTCAGCTCCTTCCAAACCAGGCATTCAGTGAAGCTTCAGAAATGCCCTGTGAGGTGGGATCTTGCTTGTTGGGATCTCATCAGGAACTTTTCTGCTGCCTCCAAATCCTCCTGTGGTGTTCCAGGAGAAGTCAGTGACCACATCTGTGTGTGGCTGCTGCACCTCCCAGCCCTGAACAGCTTTGAAATCTTAATTTATGGCTTGAGATGTAAAACCTGGGCTGGCAGCTCCAAGGAGAAAAATGTCCTGGGGCCTGGCAGGAATGTCTGGAGACTCTTGGAGAAGTTTTATGTGAAGCTGAGAATTTTGTGCACAGAAGCTTCTCCTTCTTCCCACCACTGTAAGAGTTTAATATCCTCTGTGTTTGAATTATTTTGAAACAAGCTAAGGCTGTTTTTTTCTTTCTTTTCAAGTTAATGATACTGTTGGAAATTATCATTAGTTTGTTTCTTATTTGCCATGCAAATGACATCTTGGTTCAACCCATGGAGCAGTATTAATGCTCAATTCTTAATAAAACCCCCGTGGCTGATGAATTTAACAGTTAATTGGCTTTGTTTGCTTTAGTTCAGGAGAGCAAACATGAACTTTGTCAAGGGGGAGACTTTCATCATTAAAATCCTGCAAGAGGGAAATCCTGATTCCTTCAGCCTTTCAGTTCTGGGGCTGGTGAGGTCCAGATAAATCTGCTTAGCAAATCACACAGTCCTGTTTGTTTCTGAGGCAAAGCACACGTTGGAAGGGATGGATTTCTTTGGAATTTTATATCCCTCTGTAATTATCTCTGAGTGTTTCTGGTTGGTTTTAATCCCTAACTTTCCTGGGTTGAGTTTGAGTGGGTTCAGTTAAAGTTTTTCCCTGTTTTAGGGACCGTTCCAAGCGACTCTCAGCTGACACTTGTGCTTGATCAGTCTATTTTTAAAGGAAATCTGAGTATTCAGAATGGATAAACCAGAAGAGAACTTAAAGCCCTCAAATTTTGGGATGAAAAAAATCAAATCAGGAGGAGGAAACATTGAGAACTGGATTGAGGAGTTGCTGGGTTCTTTTTCCATCAGGGCAGGGACATTCCAAAAGGCTTCCTAATCTTCTCTTGACCCTCGGGAACGAGAAGCAAATGCTGCCTTGAGAGTGAATTTCCCCCAAAGAGAATTTCTGCCTCTCCCTTCCCCCTCCCAGCACTGCACATTCCAGTGGTGATATCACATCCCTGGCTGCCGGGAGCTGAACGAGCCAAAATAACTGCGGGGCTCAGGGATTTACCAGCACAGCGTGTCCCAGAGCCCAGGGACGGGGCCAGGCTGCTCCAAGACAGCTCTGGAAGAGCCTCTGCGGGACTTTGGTGGTGCCAAACACTCCAATAACCCCTGTGAGAACAAACCAGCCCTGCCCTAGTGTCAGCACAGCAGAATTCCCCTGCTTTTCCAGGGTTTAAATGTGAAATTTCAGGGTTTTTTTTGGTAGTTGTTCTCCTGTTTAGCTTTGTTTGCTCTGTCTTCTGAGCAAACAAAGTGAATTTTTTCCTTTTATTTTATTCTATTAATTCACTGCTAAACTATTGGTGACAGTAAAAAAAAATGTGGTTTTGACTGATTTCTGATAGCAGCTCAGAGCTGTCTTTTTACACATTTTATGTGTTTATTAATTTGATTTCTATTTAAGTAGTACAGATGATTTAGTCTTCTTTTTCTAGGGTTTCAATCCACTTAATAAAGTTGTTCTGGACACATTTTTTTTTCCTAGGAGAATCCTCTGGAGATGTTAATTAAGTTAGGAAGAGATGGGAGGATCCTCTGGGATTTCAGGGAAGTGGAGAAATATGAGGAATGAGGTTTGCCCCATGAACTCCAGCAGTTCATTTCATTTATTTTGTTGCAGTATGACTAATTTAGAGGAGTTTAAATTATAAATCACCAACTTCATCCCATCCCAGTGAAAACTTGGATGGAAAGGGCCTTTGGAGGTCACTTAAGAGCTGGGAATGCCCCCAGCAGGCACTAATTGACAGATTAGTGCTGATGAAGTTCCTCAAGTGTATTTATTTACACTTGCATAATTCCCCACTGCAAAGAGCAGCTGTCAGCCCTCCTGGCCGGGCTGTGTGTCCCAGCCACCTTTGGAAGATTCCCTGTGGAATATTCCCTGTGGGAAAGGGCGTTTTGGCTTCAAAAGAGCCGTGTCAGGTCTCACAGTGCAGGCTCAGCTCGCCCTGACTCAGCAGCACAAGTCCTGCAGTGACTCAGCTCCCAGGCTTTAATCAGCAGCTGAATAAAATGTTGGAAGCAAAAGCTTCTTGCAGAAAATTGGGAAGAGGCAGGGTTGGATTCCTGATCCAGGAACATCCAGAAGCTGTTAAAGTAACAACTGTGGAATTAGAGTTTCCTGCCATAGCTTGTAGTGGCTTTACAGGGATTTGAGTGCCCTGCTGAGCCTTCAAAATCAAACTTTAACCCAGTTTTTCCTTTCTTTTGAGTGGTAAATACCTTCTCATCCTCCAGTTTATGAGTGTGGCAGCTTGGATTTGTAACTTCGTGACAGCTGGAGGATTTTTTTTCCCTTGAGTGAAGCCAAGAGGGTCCAAATTTCTTCCAGCTCCTGAGGGGTTTTTATTTGCACAGGAAATTGGGAAGGTGTTGTTCAGTTCAGTTTCAGCCTTAAGTTTTAAATGCAAATACTGATTTTTTTTTATTATTATTATTTTTTCCTGGAGCTATGAATGAAGTTTGCTAATCCAGGGAGATACAAAAGGCACAACTTGGGGAACTGTGGGATTCCTAAAGCAGAAGAGATGTTTTGTCCAAGCTGGATCAGAACTTCTTAAAATTGAATGGATCTTGCAAGATTTGTTGTTTTCTTGAGTGAACTCTGAGGATTTTAGTTCAGTGTCCACTGGACCTTCTGTAAAAGCAAAAATTTCCAGAGTAAAATGAAAATCTGTGGCTGGAGTCTCTTCCCTGCATCAATTGCTTAGGAGCAGAGGATTCCTTCCCCATTCCTGACAGCCCAGGTGCTCCCAGATCCTGATTAATGGCTTTGGGAATATTCCCACCGATTTAATTGGAGTTTAGAGTTAACAAAAATGAGCTGGATGTTTGGTACTGAAACATTCCAAACACAGAATTTGTCCTGCTGTGTTTAATTCCTGAGTCAGGAGCTCACTGGGAGGTCCCAATCCTGCATTTCTCACACCCATTGCCATGGAAATGGGGTGGAATGTCCCAAATCAGCATTCTCCTGCCATTAAAGCATTGCCAGAGATGATGGGCTGGGAAAAACCAATGGAAACCATCTGCAGGGATAAACTGTGGGAGAAAAACCAGGGAATTTGGTGACAACCAACCCTGAAGAGTTATCCTTGGGATTTCCCTGCAGGATCACAGTTCTTGATGCTCTGGGATAAAAAAACCACCAAACCTTAAAGGACAAGGTGCTGAGTGTTCCTGAGTCTGGCTCTTTCTGGCACAGCTGAGTTTGGAGGCAGCTGAACTCTCATGTGTCACTTGGCTATTTATGTGACTGCCTGGTAATCCTGTGTATCCTCACTTTTCCTTCCTCCTTTTCTTCAAAACCACCTTTTAATTGGAGGCTTTGCTTTCCAAAACGAGGATTAAAATTCTTAAATTGTTTGGAGGACTAAGCTGTCAACTCTTACTCTTCCTTGTGGCTGCATGAGCCACAATAGGGTGGAAATAAAAATAAAAACATAACAGTGGTGCTTAAACATATTTTCTGAATTAAAATCTATATCTAGGTGACACCTGGCTATTTTATGGTAAGATATAAACCACTAAAGGCTGTAGATTTTTCTCTTTTTTTGGTGTATTTTTAGCTGGTATTGGGAAATCATAGAACTGAAAGTATTTTGTTTCCTCTCCTGTTAAAATATTGTTTTTTTCCCAGTTATTTTTTCTCTCCCTCCTTAGTAATGAAAAGCTGGATATTTGTATTTAGTAGGTGTTTTTTCTTGGGTTGGCTGTGGATTTTGTGTCTGACAGTTCTCCAGTTGATTTTGGAAGGGTTCCAGGGTGGCTGGAGGCAGTTGATAAGTGGGACTGAAACTTTCTGTGAGCCACAGGGCTGAGGGTGCCTCAGGCTTGAAATGAGGAACAGATAAAACTTCAAACTTCCACCTGCCCTTAGCAGCTGGGAAAAAAAACCAAAAATATTTGTTTTCTAATGAGTTCTGGAGGAGTAACTTGGTTCAGGGCGAGTTGTGTCTCAGGTTTATCCTGAGAAAGGCAGAAATAATGTCAGAAATGGGAGAATTTGGGGAGTTTTGCCATGCTTAAAGCAGTGGGTTCCAGCTGAAGCAGTGAGAGGTTTTATCCTCCCATACTTCAGTTACAGCTTGGCCCTGGCTGCCTTCAGCTGTGCCAGAAACTGGAGTATCCCTTCCCTGGCTGGGAGGGAAACTCGGGAGGAATCAGGTTGGAATTGCTGCATTTGTCAGCTCTGAAACAGCAGCAGAAGTAGGTCAGGTCCTGAACACCTGGTGGGACACACATGGCCTGTCCCTCACCTACAGCTCTGCTTTGTTGTTGTTATAAACTCCATGCCTTCATCCTGTTGTGTTTTTGCTCTCTGGGAAAAAAAATGTCTGGGAAAAAAATGCCGTGCTGATAGCAGGGAAATAAAAATTCCTGCTAAAAACCAAAGGCACTGGGAGCAAATAAATGTGTTTCACCTGGTTATTCCATGCTTTGTGCATATGGGAAGGACACACAGAATCAGTGACAGGAACCCTGAGGCAGAATTCCTCCTGTTTTCACAGAAAACTATCGAATGAAGAGCTACAAGAACAAAGCCCTAAATCCCGAAGAAATGCGCCGGAGGAGAGAAGAGGAAGGGATTCAGCTGCGCAAACAGAAACGAGAGCAGCAGGTAGCTGTCACCCTGAGCAGGTTGTGTTCAGCCTTCCCACAGCCCACACCGTGCTGCTGCCCAACTGGAATCTTCAAGGATCTGTGCATTAAAGTTTGTTGACAGTCCTTATTTTTTAATTTCTAACTGAGATCTTGCTTTTTTTTCTCTTTTTTTTCCCTCTGGGCCCTGCTCACGTGGAGAGCTTTCCAAGCATTTTGTTCTTGGGCTACTCAGGGTTTCTTTTTTTCTTTTGTTCACAGATCCTTGATTTTAAAGGTGGTGGTGGTGGGTTTTTTTAGATATAATTAGTGAATGAGATTATTTCCTGGAGAAACAGGAAGAGCAAGTGAAAGTATGGCCTGCATGTATTTCTTAACCCTGAGTGTATTTCTTTTTTGGAAGCACGAGGTGATTCCCAAGTGATGTGTGTGGAACTAAATATTTGCTTTATTAGCTACCTTATCCAAGCTGCTTTTTCCTGATTTTGATCAAATTCTGCATTTGCCTGCCCCTGTGGCTCAGTGATTTGGGCATTTGCATATTTGAGGGCAAGACTTAGCAGATTTGTGTGCCAGACTAATCCTGAGAGTGCAGAGCTGCTGTTAATGACCACTTTTTACTCAGGTTCACTCCAGGAAGGATGTTGGTTGAGGAACAAGAATGTCGAGTTGTGGAGCCTGTTCATCCTCACTTTCTAATAACAATCTCTGTGTTTTGGTCCCCACCAGCTCTTCAAAAGAAGGAATGTGGAGTTGATCAATGAGGATGACTCCATGTTTGACAGTCTCCTGGTGGATTCCTATGTTACTTCCACAACGTGTGGGGTAAGGTGCCTTCAGACAGATTTAATGCTTTGGTGAGGCCCTGCAGAGATTCCCAGAGAAGCTGTGGCTGCCCCATCCCTGGAATTTTCCCAGGTTGGATGGGGGTTGGAGCACTCTGGGATAGTGAAAGATGTCCCTGCCCTTGGCAGGGGGTGGAACTGGATGAGCTCTAAGCTCCTTCCAACCCAAACCATCCTGGGATTGTGTGATTGCATGGAACTGCCAAATTCCAAGGTTTTTATTCCCTTACTTTGAAGAATGTTTGTGTAAGTTGGTGCAGGCAGCTGGAACAGCCACAAAGCCTTGGCTAAAACGTAAAGAGGAAATTTACTCTTGAGGGGAAAATTTATTCCTGGGAGTTCCAGAGGGACACAAGTGGAGCCCTGCAAAGCTCAGCCCATGCCAGGGAATCCCTGTCCTGCTGCTCACTCTGGTTTATCAAGGGTTATTCCCAGCTGCATGTTCAAAATCCTCCTCCAGAGTCCTCCCCTTTTATCCCATTCCCCCCACCAGTGTTGGAAATGTCCTGGAAGACTCTGTCAGGAATTCAGTGCTGTGCTGGGATCCCCAATTTTGAATCCTTGTGTTTCTGGCTGAGCCCAGATCATGGCAGGATGTCTTGTCTGTGGTGCCTGAAATAGTCTCAGTCTGCAATAAAACCATTTCTCTCTTCTCCTCTGCATCTTTTCAGGAGGGATTGATCACAGGAGAGATGGTGGAGATGCTTTTCTCAGATGACCCTGACCTACAGCTAGCAACCACTCAGAAATTCAGGAAATTACTCTCCAAAGGTAAAAATAACTCATCCCTACCCCAGGATCCAACAGAGATCCTGCCTTTAGAAGGGTTTGTGCACAAAAGCTTTGCAGTTGGGGAAAAAAACCATCCATAATCTAGAAATGGATAATCTCTTGTATTGCTGATGATTGTCTGCTGTGTGATTTGTACAGAAAATGACTCTGCCAAGCTGTCCTGCTGGGTTCAGTCCAGTTTGAGATAATTAAATTAACACTTGAGGCTTGTTACTTCCCTGCATGAGGCCTGTTCACTCCCTGACACTGCCTTGCTGTTTCAGAGCCAAATCCTCCAATAGATGAGGTGATAAACACTCAGGGAGTGGTGGAGAGATTCGTGGAGTTTCTGAAAAGAAGTGAAAATTGCACATTACAGGTAAAGGAGATTCTATTATCAATTCTTCAGGGTGTGCAGCTGTTTTAACCTGTGAACCCACAGGTGCTGTTGGGGGAAAATGATATTTTGAACCCCAGAAATGCAGTGTATGTGATCTATAAAAGACAAAACTCTGTAATGCTTAGGCAAAAAAAAAATAAATTGCTCTGAATGAAATTATTGAAAAATTCTGGCAAAAATCACCTAATTCAGCTGCAGCTGAAGAGATTTTGGCCTTCCTGTAGCTGATATTTCTGCTGGGAGCTGCTGGAGCCATGGGATAAACCTGTGGGAAGAAAAACCTCCATTGCTGGAGGCTTTTAAGTAGAGGCCAGGAAATGTTAGAAATGGGTTTGGCCAGTGCTGATCCTGCCTGGGGCTGAGGGAAGGCCTGGGTGGCTTCCTGAGATTCCTTCCAGCTTGGTAATAAGTCCTGGTTTCTTTGGAGGGGTTAAAGAGACTTCCATACATGGAATTTGATCCATGTTGGTGACTGCTTTCCTCTTTCTCCCTGCCCTCTGGCCAGAGGGGCTTAATTTCCAGAAGAACTGGATGGAAATCTGATTTTAAACCACAAAAAGAGAAGCAAAAGCAGGGAAATTCCATTCAGCTTCCCGTGAACTCAGAGCATCTTTGGGATGTTGGATGAAATACAAAAAAATTCCTATTTTGTGTGTTTCTGCACTCTTTGCCTTCACTTTTCTTGCTGGGAAGTGGTTGTGGAGGAGAAATGACATTTTGGTGACGTTTCTTGCTCATCCTTTGAGGAGCTGTGACTCTTTTATTGCTCAAGAAAATAAAATCCTTTGAGTATCGAGGTGCTCTCTTCCTTTCACAAAACCTTTGTAGCAGAATTGTAGGCAGAATGTAATGAGAGCTATTTTGCTGAATCAGGCTGCTTTTATTATATTTTATTTTATTTTATTTGTCACTCCTTTCAGTTTGAGGCTGCGTGGGCCCTGACGAACATCGCCTCGGGGACTTCCCAACAAACCAAAATAGTCATTGAGGCTGGGGCAGTTCCCATATTTATAGAGCTCTTAAACTCTGACTTTGAGGACGTTCAGGAGCAGGTAAGGATCACTCCTTGCTCTGGGATTTCAGAGTAAATTTCATGTTAAAAATGCAGTGCTTAAATTGAGTGATCCCAACTGCCTGGAATTACAGGAAAAATGCTTTCTCAGCACACTGCCTGCTTCTCCCTGTTAGAAACTGGATGCTAAAACTGTTGCTGTTTCCTTTCAGGCTGTCTGGGCCTTGGGGAACATTGCTGGAGACAGCTCTGTGTGTAGAGATTATGTCCTTAACTGTGCCATTCTTCCTCCCTTATTAATGTGAGTAGCCATGAGGAGTTGTGGGATTCCCATTGTGCCAGGGCAGCAGTGTTGGAGAGGGACCCACAGATTCCCTGGCAGTGTGGGATCCCTGGGAATCAAACCTCTGGTGCAGAGGAGAGGGAATCTGTGGATGACATTCCTTCACACTGCTCTGGGGGTGAGGTGGGTGCTGCTCCTTCTGGAGTCACAGGGTGTCCCTCAGCTCCTGCTCTCTGCTTGGGCTGTGGGTTTGTTGGGATTGGAGTCAGGTCTCTCACACCACCTCCCTTAGCACTGTGATAATGTGGATATGTCAGGCCTGGGCTCTTGTTTTCCTGGCAAGAATTAATCTTCATCCCACCCTGGAAAAGTGTGGCTTTGTCCCAGGTGGCTGGTGTTGCTGCTTCTGGTGTCAGCCAGGGCTCAGCCTGACCCCTCACCCCACAGGACTCACCCTGAGCTCAGACTGAGCAGTTTGTATCACTTGGTTTCTGGTGATGGATAAATTGGAATTGGAACTAAATGTTTTAATTCTTTTGGTTCCCTCTGCTTACACTTCAAGGACAATAACCCCTGGTAATTCTCTGTTCAGGCTCCTCACCACATCCACCAGGCTGACAATGACACGAAATGCTGTCTGGGCCTTGTCCAACCTGTGCAGAGGAAAGAGTCCACCTCCTGAATTTGAGAAGGTGAGAAGAAATGCCTTGTTGGCAGCCAGGTGCTGGGGAGACACCCAGTGAAGATGTTTAGGTTATTTTGGACTGTTGAACTTGAGGAGGGCACAGGGTTGAGGTTTTTCCTGCTCAGGTTGATCTGGATATTTAATTTTTCCCAACTTTTTTGCTGGGACCCCTCAAATAAGGTACAGGCCCAGGCTTCCCTAGAAAGTTTCTCTCAACCATTTTCTTATGAACTCTGGAATTTTGAGTCTTCAATGATGGCCAATTCTGAGACCTGGAAATGCTAAAAACCATTTTAAAAACTCCTGTGAGTTGTGGTATCTTCCTTTTCCATGTCCAGGGAACCTAACTAAAGGTCCTGCTGGCTTTCCAGGTATCTCATCCTCCTTTGGCTACACAAAAACATTTTAAATCAGCGTGTTTTCACTTCTTTTAAGTGAAACTTCACATAGCAAAGCTGGGAAGCCTGTGGTGAGGGGTGAAATCTGAATTAAGTGAAATAAATCAAATATAATAAATTAAATATAAATCCACTTATTGAGGTGTACTGGTCCAAATACTGAGAGTCAGAAATGGAGCAGAACTCTTACAGGAACTCCCAAAGCTCAGTGGAATTCCTCAGTGTCATTTGAGTGCAGCAACAAAGCTCTTGAGGTGGCTTTGGGTGCTGATGAGGAGCTGCTGACTGGGAGAAGGGATCTGTGGCCATCCAGGATTTTATCTGGGCAGTCAGCACGAGCAGGAGGTGTTTTCCTGCAGGTGTGGTGGTCCTGGCCTGGTGACTAACCCTGGGTGGTGGCTGTTGTTGCAGGTGTCCCCCTGCCTGCCAGTGTTGTCCCGATTGTTGTTCAACAGTGACTCTGACCTGCTGGCAGACGCGTGCTGGGCTCTGTCCTACCTGTCCGATGGTCCCAACGAGAAGATCCAGGCTGTGGTGGACTCAGGGGTGTGCAGGAGGCTGGTGGAGCTCTTAATGTGAGTGTCTGTCAGGAGACTGAGTGAGAACCCATCCAAATCCCATCAAACACCCTGTGCACATGGGATCCAGGCACTTGAGCTGACCTGGAGCAGGTTCACAGCTGGAATTTGCTGGCTTGGCTTCCTGAGCCAAAGATTATCCAGTTTTTCTCTAGACTATGAAAAGATACCTGTTTTGGTCTCAGCATCTGCCCCAAAAATTATAAATTCACTGATAAAAGACAAATTATCCATATAAGTTTCTGAAATTTGGCCATTTTTTGAGTGTGGGCCAACTACAGAGACAGCTGGGAAGAACTTTCTCTCTCCTTTCCCAGATTTCCTTAATGATTGCAGAGTGTTGTGTGCTCTCAAACTTCAAATGGAAACCTGGTTATGAGGCAAATCAGAGAATAATGGCTAGGAGAAATCAGCCTGGCTTTGTTCCTCCAAAATCTGGAAAGGGAGATGGGAGTCAGGATGCAAAGGATCAAACTGTGTTGCAACTTTGTTTTCAGTGGCAATACGCTCTGTGATCAGTTTACCCTATGTTCTGTATGGCAGGGGGTGGAATCCTAAGGAAATCATGCAGATGGGATCATGGGGAGGGAACATCATGAATATCTCCGGGATCTGATGGATTTGGGTTTGTCTTGGCACAATTTTCCTGCAGGCACAACGATTACAAAGTGGCCTCCCCAGCACTTCGAGCAGTTGGCAACATCGTAACAGGGGATGACATCCAGACCCAGGTGAGAGGAGAGGAATTTTCCTGCAGGGAATGCAGGGCCTGGCACTGGTGATCTCATTTCTGCTTCCTTTCTCCCAAAGGTGATTCTAAACTGCTCAGCCCTGCCTTGCCTCCTCCATTTATTGAGCAGTCCCAAGGAATCCATCAGGAAAGAGGCGTGCTGGACCATATCCAACATCACAGCAGGGAACAGAGCACAAATCCAGGTACAGTCTTCTCCAGCCTGCCTGCACTGATCCCAGCTTCCAAGCTCAGCATTAAGGATTTGCAGCTTTTTCCTCACCCTGACCCTTAGGATTGGTTCATCTCTTACTCTGCAGTCATTTGCAAATTTGCTGCTGCCAAAAGAGCTGAAAAATGGGAATGAGAATTGGGAGTGGCAGCAGCACATGGATTGAATCCCACAGGTTGGATCACTGGAATTAGAGGGGATACAGCCCCTATTTCTCCATCCTCAATCCCTTTGAAGAGCTGGAGCTCGTTGAGGTTTAATTATCCTTTTCCTGATCTACACAGGGAAGCAGAGCAGAGCTTTCAGCATTCCCACAGTATTGATGAAATTCCAGGGATTGCCTGCTGTGCTGGTTAGGGAATTTAATAGGATTTGTCTGAAAACAAAGCACAGGAACCACTGCAGGGTTGGGATATGGAGGTGGAGGTTTCTTCCAGGTGCTGGGAAGCCTTTTGGGAAGTGCTGCCAATCCCAACCCCTCTCCCTGCCCTCTCTTCCCAGGCAGTGATAGATGCCAATATTTTCCCGGTGCTGATCGAAATCCTGCAGAAAGCAGAATTCCGCACGAGGAAAGAGGCAGCCTGGGCCATCACCAACGCCACCTCAGGAGGGACTCCTGAGCAGATCAGGTATTCCCTGAGGGTCTCCTCCTGGGGGAACCCTGGCTGAATTCCTGGGAGCTTTGCCTTGAGGGGAATTTCCAGGCAAAGGAGGAATTTGGAGAAATTCTAGAGGGTAACTGAGGCAGGCAGAGCTGGGCTGTAAATTTGTGATTTCCTTCTGGATGAGGATAATCTAATCCCAAACTTTCTCCATCTCTCTTTGGGTAGTTGAGGCTAAATGTCCAAACTTAATGACAGATTAAATTCTAGTCTGGACTTAACTTGAGTAGCACCAGGATTTCAAAAGTGGCTCCTTTCCTTAAAAAAAAAGAGATTTCTGAAAACAGGGCTGTGTACAAATGCAAATAAACAGATCAAAATCAACCTTGCAGAGCAGTAAATGTGTATTTTAAGGTAAATTTCTGGATTTCAGTGGAACTTCTTTGCTTTGCTTTCCAGTGGAGCAATGGTGATGCTTCCCAGCTGCTGAACACACAGTGATGCTGGTGCTGCTCTCTCTCTGCAGGTACCTGGTGAATTTGGGTTGTATCAAACCTCTGTGTGACCTGCTGACTGTCATGGACTCCAAGATTGTTCTGGTGGCCTTGAATGGGCTGGAAAACATCCTGAGGCTGGGAGAGCAGGAAGCCAACCAGAATGGGACTGGGATCAACCCCTACTGCAGCCTGATCGAGGAGGCCTATGGTAGGTGGGGCTTTGGGCACTGCAGCAGTCTCTTGGTTGCTTTTCTGCTCTGTTTGAAGGGTTTATTATATTCCAAAACGGCCAATATTTGTTCCAAAATCTTTTCAAACTTATTTAGTGGGTGATGAGAAAATACTTGGAATTAAAACTCTGACCTGGAGTCCAAGCTGAAAATCGTGGCTTGCACCAGGTGGAAATATTAACCAGGAATAATGAGCTGAGCTAAATAAAAAGTGACAGTTCTGGGTCTAAAATGGCTCTGACTGTACCCAGTTTTTACACTGGAAATCCAGGGAGACTTTGCCTTTCCCTGGAGTGACTTAATTTGGTGCTGATGGGGTTTTTTTATTTATTATTTATTTTTTTCTGTCCTCCTCTCGATGCTTTGAGGAGGAGCAAGTTCCTATTTTGGTCTGAAACTCCCTGTGAGCTGCCAGTGTGCTTTGCCCTCTCATTACTCTGAGTGTCCTGATTCTCCCTGGAAGGATAATTCCTGGAATTCCTGAGGGTGCACTGTGCGTTGGTGCTTTCTGTGCAGCAGAAATGCTAAATGTGGATTTAATTGGGGCAGTGAAAGCTGGAGGCTCCTGGGACAGGCCCTGCTCCTCCCTACCCCCTGCAGCTACCAAATTCCTCATTTTTAATTCCACTGGAATCTGGGATTAGCCTGCAGCTGGGAGCACATCTGGAAGAGCTGAACTTGCTTGGCAGTGATGAGATCCAAGGGCAGCTTTGGAACAGTTGGATTTAGGTGTTCTGCTCATAGAATTCTTTCAAAGATGGAGATGTGGATTTGTTTCATCCCATTCCACTTTTTTTTTTCCTCAAAAGGTTTGGATAAGATAGAATTCCTCCAGAGCCACGAGAACCAGGAGATTTACCAGAAAGCCTTTGATTTGATTGAGCACTACTTTGGGGTGGAGGACGACGCGGCCGTGGCTCCCCAGGTGGATGAGAACCAGCAGCAATACATCTTCCAGCAATCTGAGGCTCCCATGGAAGGATTCCAGCTATAATCCTGGGGAAAATCCTCAAAAAATAAACCCCAAAAAAACCACCACAAACTTTCTGGGAAGTATGGGAGAGCAGCTGCTGGTCCTGGCTGGGAAGGCTGGACACCCATTCCACCTGGTTAGGAAAACTCTACCAACACAAACCACGGTCCCGGAGAGAAGGGGAATTTCTGCTCCTTGTTCCTTTGGGCTGCTGCTCACCTTGTCTTTGGAGGCAGGATGGACACAGAGGTGACAGGTGGCACCTCTTGGTGGCTTCTTCTTTGTGGTGGTGTCTCCCCAATGCAGTTTTTACCTCGGGTACTCTGGCCTTGGGTTGGGTAAAGACACAGAGAGGAGGGAGCTGTTCTGGCCACAGTAATTCTGCAAAACGTGGGTTGATCTATTTAAATTTTTTTTAATTATTTTTCTTTTTTTTTTTTTTCCTTTTTCCTTTTTTTTTTTTTCTCTTTTTTTTGCACATGTTACTCTTTATTAAAGACTCTTTAATATGCCAAGAGCAAAGTTTAGCCCTGGCCTTCCTCCTTCAGGTGGACAGTTCTGGTGAACCCAGGACCAGTTCTTTGATGAAAAATACTGAAAATGGACAGAAAAATGAGAAGTTCTCTCACTGCTGGGAAGTTTTTGGTTTTTTTTTCCTGCTGCTTCCCTTTGTCTAGATTTTTTTTTGTTTGATTTGAAGAACTGCTAGTGGTATTTCAAAGGATTAAAAACAACAACAAAAAAAAAAGCAACAAGAGCCCAAAGATGGGAACTGGGGTGGATTTTTTTGGAGCAGGAAGCACAGCTGCTGTTGCACAGGTTTGGTTTGCATTGTACTGACTGATCTCAGAGCTCTGAAATGCTGAAACCCAACTTCATCTTTACTTGAAATACTTTATTTTCCATGAGAAACATGGGCTGAATTCTGGGTTTTTCCTGCCTTGGGGTGGTTTGGGGTGGAGGAAGATTGGCTCCAGCTGCCAGTGGTGATGGAAGCTCCAACAGCACCAGGTTTTCAGGTTTACCTCCTGCTCACAGTCGGATAATGCACATTTTACTTCCAAAAACGGCAAATCTCTGTATTTTTTATATTATAGATAGGGAGATATTTGTCTAATTGGGCCACAGAGAAAACTATATATGAAATTTGTGTAATTCGTGTAACTAAACACTGTGAGGTGGGCACACCTGGAAACCCCCCGGGCTCCTCCTGTGGGTGAACACGGAGCTCCCTCAGCCCCCTCGGCGCCTTTTGAGTGACTTTGCCACAATTTCCCTACAAACAGGAGCAAACAGCGACTCGGGGGGTGCGGAGGGGGAGCTGAGCCCTTGTTGTGGAACAAATAAACTCCACCTGTGCCGGTGCCCGGCTGTGGCGTGATGCGGGTGCTGGGGGGGAATCGGTGACCTTGGGAGGGGCCCCCGGTACCAGCGGGAATCGCGCGGGGCATGCTGGGACTTGTAGTCCTCAGGGCTGCCGTGCGCAGGGCCTGCTGGGAGCTGTAGGCCAGAGTTTCCCCCTTTCTTTTCTCCGTCCCGCCTCCTTCCTTTCCTCCTTCTCCTCCTCCTATTTCTCCTCATCTGCTTTTCCGCACATTTTCTACCCTCCGCCCCGAGGAGCAGGGTGGGAATTGTAGGGCCCAGGTGGGGCAGGTGCCTGGCATGCTGGGAGTTGTAGGCACTAGTTTCTTTCTCCTCACTTTTCTCCTCCTTTTTTTCCTCCCTCTTACCCGAGGCATGGCGGTAGCTGTAGGAAACAATTTCTTTCCCCGTTCTTCCTCCTCATTTCCTTCCCAAGCCTACAGCCCAGGCCTGGGGCTGTAGTTTCTATGGCGACCTCCGCGCTGAGCATGCCGGGAGCTGTAGTTTCTGTGGGCGCTCTCTCGCGGAGCACGCCGGGAGCTGTAGTCCCTCCAGCGCCTCCCGCCGCGGTTGCCGCGTCTCCCCGGTGCTTCCCGGCAGCCCCCGCGCGACGGGCGCTGATTGGGCGCCGGCGCGGGCGGGCGCACGCGCGGCCGTTGGAGGCCCCGGGCCGAGCCGCTCCCTCAGCGCCGGTACCGCCGCAACCGCCGCCACACGGGCACCGGGCGGGCACCGGCGTGACGTCACCGCGGTGCGGGGAGGGGGGCAGCGCGGGGCTGCTTTAACGGGGGGGTCACCCGCGGGTGAAGGCAGCGGCTCCACCGCGGGCGATAGCGGGGCTGGGGGAGGGGGGGCAGAGCTGGCGGTTCCCGGTGAAACGGGGGCACCGTGGGCGGCTCGGGCCGTGCTGCGGCGGAGGAGCGGGGCCGGGTGGGCCGGGGGCTCCCGGGGTGCCGAACCCCGGTTCTGCCCCGGGAGCCGCGCGCTTGCAGCGGCGGAAAAGGAGCGCCTGAGGCGCGGGGCAGGTGCCGGTGAAGGGCGCTGTCCCGGACATCCCGCACGTGGGTGGTGACACGGGCCGGGCTCCGCCGGCGCTGTGCCCTCGGGTTTTCCTTCCAAGAACCCCGGTGTAATGTGAGAACAGCCCCTTTCCCTCCCTCCCAGCAGCATCAGCATCCCCAGCTCCTAATTAGTGTGATAACCAGAGGCTGGCGAGGCTGAGAACATCCAAAGCCGTCGGAGGTGGAGGGGATGAGGATGAGGAGCTGGGATTTCAGGCTCTCCATAGCAGGGGAGTTCAGCAGGAATTGACCTCTGTGCTGTGCAAGCTCTGAGTTGTGGGTCAGGTTTGAAATCCAAGAGTTGGGAAGGGTAGAAAGGGCTGAGGGGGTTGTGCCTGGTGGGAAAATTCTGTTTTCTGTGGGTTGGCAGGTGCTGCCTTGCTCCAGGAGGGGATGCCAATAGGAATTATCCTGACACAGTCTGGGAATCAAGAGATGCTTTCCTCAGCACAGAGCTTCTGCTGAGAACAGGCTCTTTCCTTCCCAGGCCAGGCTGACGACTCCTAAATTCCTCCAGATGTCCTTAAAGCCTCTCCCTTTCTGTTTCTGCAGAGTCTGAGAGGGTGGAAAGGCTGTGATGAAGAACCAGGGAGTGGAGACCAAAGCAGCTCCACATCCTTCCAGAACAAACAGTGGGATGGGGCTGGAAGAGGGAGATTCACCAGAGGCTGCAGCTGCCCCCGAAGGTGGGGGAAGACTGGGGGGGTTCTGTCCCTGCCCATGGCTGGGGGGCAGTGCTGGCATTCCCTGGAATGTGTGAGGGTGGGTTTGAGCCTGGGAGCTGCTTTTTCTGCACGAGGCTGGGCTGCTGGATGGAGCTCTTTGTAGGGACAGAAAATCCTGCTTTTCCAGGCAGAAAATCAGGGTTTTTTCCCTGTTTCTGTGTGTGTGTGTGTGTGGTGCAGCTCTGGAGGAGTTCCCCTTTCCTGGCTGCTGCCAGGATGTTCTGCCTGCTCCATCCCTGTTTGATCCCAGAGATCCAGCTGCTCTTATCCAGGTTTAAAAATCCATTGTCATGCTAAAAAGCCCAGCCTTGGAGATCCGGGCTGCCAATTCCTCTGGGGGAAAAAAAAAAGCTCACACACAACCTGCTTTCCTTAAAAAAAAAATAAATAAAAAAGGGAGAGGGGGGGAATTTTCCCTCTTGACAGATGTCAGGGGCTTGGTCATGCTCTGCTGATCAAAGGAGAGGCTGTTGGGAATGCCCTGCCATTGTCAGGGCAGCTGGCTGGAGACACAGCCGGAACAAAACAGCTTATCCTGCTGCAAGTCCAGCCAGAAAAAACCTCCCATTCCCTGCGTGCTCCCAGCAGGGTGAGAGGGGTGAGGCTCAAAGCTCTGTGTTCCCGTTTTTCCCCCCAGCTCCCCTCACACAGGAGGATCCCAAATCCTCCTGCGACGTCTCGGAGGAGCTGAGCCGGCAGCTGGAGGACATCCTGAACACCTACTGTGTGGATGCCAGCCAGGAGAACCCAGGGGAGGACGGAGGGCAGGGAGAGCCCCCCGAGCCCGAGGAGCCCGAAAAGGGACGGAGCGAATCCCCCAGGAACGGGGAGCAGGAGCCGGGCGGCCCCGAGATGAACGGGGAGAAGGAGAACACCAAGGGAAGCGAGGAATTCCGGCCTGGAGAGGAGGGCGGCGAGCGGGACCAGAAGAAAGCTCAGGAGAAGAAAAAAGCCAAGGGTTTAGGTGAGGGATTCCCTTCTCCCCAAGGGTTTAGGTGAGGGATTCCCTGCTCCCCAAGGGTTTCTGTGAAGGATTCCCTGATCTCCAAGGGTTTCTGTGAGGGATCCCTGCTTCCCAAGGGTTTATGTGAGGGATTCCCTGCTCCCCAAGGGTTTAGGTGAAGGATTCCCTGCTCCCCAAGGGTTTCTGTGAAGGATTCCC
>NC_031791.1:1940433-1948451 GCF_001522545.3 Parus major
GGATTCCCTGCTCCCCAAGGGTTTAGGTGAAGGATTTCCTGCTCCAATGATATCAGTGCATGGATGGATGGATTTTATCCCACGCTAATCATCCTTGGTGAAATCAGAGCCTTGGATATATTTGGGACCATCCTCCTGTTCTGTGGGGGTGAGGGATGCACCCAGTGCAGCCTCTGAATTCCGTGGGTTTCTCCTCTGCTGGGCACAGCTGGCTCCAGCCAACCTAAGGATGGTTTTCCCCTCCAAAATCCAGCTGCTCCAGTTGTTCTCCCACCATGGGGAAATCCAGGGAATGCACTGGATACCTGCTCAGTTCCTCATTTTTTTGCCTTTCCAAGCCAGAGCTCCTGTGCAAAGCCATTTTATCCTATTTATTGCATTATTCCCATTCCATATCTTGTTCCAGGCAAGGAAATCACTTTGCTGATGCAGACCCTGAACACCCTGAGCACGTCAGAGGAGAAGCTGGCAGCTCTCTGCAAGAAATACGCTGAGCTGGTGAGTCCTGGGGCTGGGGGAGGATGTGGCAGCTCAGGGAGGCAGGACAGGCCTTTCACAGGGACATTCCAGGGACACACTGGAGTTTTGTGGGGGATCTCTGCAGTGCTGGATATCTTTAGGAGAGGGTGGGTGTTGCTGGGTCCAGCCTGGTGGTGTTTGTGAAGTGTGGACAGAAGGAATTTTGGCAAATCTGGGTGCAAGAGGAGGTCAGGTCTGTTTTCACGCACACAAAGCCTGATCCCACCTTTAACCAGAGCCAAGGTGGAGTTCCAAGCATGGATCTGGACCTGCAGCAGCTTTTGGGCTGCCTGTGCACGTCCAAAGTGTCCCTGGGTGGCTTTTCCCTGTGCTGGGAGAACACAGAGCTCCCTCCCATTGCAGCAAGATGGGAATTCAGGAAGGAGAAAGTGTCACACCGCTGTGTTGTGAGGTGTGACAGAGCTCCTGTCCCTGGGGTACAGCGAGCTGCTGTCCACACCCTCTGCTCCTCTCTCCCAGCTGGAGGAGCACCGCAACTCCCAGAAGCAGATGAAGATCCTGCAGAAGAAGCAGAGCCAGCTGGTGCAGGAGAAGGATCACCTGCAGAGCGAGCACAGCAAGGCCATCCTGGCGCGGAGCAAGCTGGAGAGCCTGTGCCGGGAGCTGCAGCGGCACAACCGCACCCTCAAGGTGATTTTCTCCAGGCTCTGCTCCTTCCCCAGCTCTTGGATCCCTCTCCATGGGCTCTGCCACTCTGGAAAATTCACATTTCCCAGGGCTTTCCCCAGCTCTGCCATCACCAGTGCTGCAATCCTGGTGTTGAGCCACCTGCACTATTCAGGTTGTGATTTCAGGGTTTATCTGGGGAAGGAGGGAAAGGCCCAGAGTCCTTTCCTGATGGATATAAGGAATAACTGTAAATATAAATAAAACAAAAATATTATTTATATATAGAAAGAAATAGTTAAATAAAATTAATGTTATTTACTTATATTTTATATAAATATATTTTTTATACTGTTAGTATATTACATATTACATAATATATAAAAATTATATATATTATAAATATAAAAATATGTTATTTTATTATAAATAATGTTATTTCTATAATATATATAATATATATATTATAGAAATATATCCATTATATTAGATAATATACAATATATATTATATATATTTTATATATTATATATAATACATATTACTAATACTTACATTATTAATATTATTATATTATTATATTAATACTTATATTATTACATATAATAATATTATATATAATAATATTATATGTTATATATATAATATATTATATTATGTTATATATAATATATAATAATGGATATATAGTAGTATATTGTTAATAATATATTTTATAAATTATAATTTTATTTTTAGATTATTTATTAATTAAATTAATTAATTTTAATATAATCCAAATGTAGAAATTTATAAATTTTTATAAATTTATAAATATATAAAATATATAAATATAAATTAAAATTTTATTAATTTATAAATTCTATTTATTTAAACAATATTTCAATAAAGACATTATCTATATATTATTATATATAGCTCTCTAAATAGAAATAAAATATTTAAAATAAATATTTAAATAAAATAAATAGAAACAAATATTTAAAAATATAAATTATTATACCCTGATGGAAATAAGAAGTGAGGCTGGATGTGTTGGGAACATCATTTTGGGAAGTTTTCTCTGCCACATCCCCCATGCAGGAGGAGGGTGTCCAGCGTGCCAGGGAGGAGGAGGAGAAGAGGAAGGAGGTGACCTCCCACTTCCAGGTGACTCTGAACGACATCCAGCTGCAGATGGAGCAGCACAACGACCGCAACTCCAAACTGCGCCAGGAGAACATGGAGCTGGCAGAGCGGCTGAAGAAGCTGATCGAGCAGTACGAGCTGCGGGAGGAGGTGGGTCAGGGACAGGGGGCTGTTCCTGCTGCCACAGCGAGGAGGAGCCTCTGGATCCGAGGAGGAGCCTCTGGATCCGAGGAGGAACCTCTGGGTCCGAGGAGGAGCCTCTGGGTCCGAGGAGGAGCCTCTGGGTCCGAGGAGGAGCCTCTGGGTCCTCGCTGAGCCGTGCTCCTCTCCCCCCAGCACATTGACAAGGTGTTCAAGCACAAGGAGCTGCAGCAGCAGCTGGTGGATGCCAAACTGCAGCAAGCCCAGGAGATGCTGAAGGAGGCAGAGGAGAGGCACCAGCGGGAGAAAGACTTTGTAAGTCTTGGAGCTGTCGCTTGGGACTCTTTTTGTCTCTTTCTGTGGATGTCTGGGTGTTGTCCCAGATCTTGGCATGTCCAGGGGCTGCTGCAGGAGCCAGGCTGGGGCCCTGCTGTGCTCCTGGTGCAGAGCTGTGCCAAGAGCATTCCCAGATAACGGCTTTGCTCTCCCCCAGCTGCTGAAGGAGGCTGTGGAGTCACAGAGGATGTGTGAGCTGATGAAGCAGCAGGAGACACACCTCAAGCAGCAGGTGAGTTCCCTGCTCTGTGTGCTCAGCCTGGTTTGTTTGGGGATTTCCCTCCTTCCCTGGAGAACCCAAAGTTCCTAAATCTGGAAAGCAGAGGGGCAGGATCCCTCCTGGGTTTGGATTTGGTGAGCTGAGGGTTTGTTCAGGATTGTTTCCCAGCCCTGGATTTCCCTGCCACAGCCAGGAAGTGTTTGTAGAACATTCTGCTCTGAGGATGTTGCCCTAGGACAGAATTTTCCTTTGGCAGAGCAGTTCCTGCTGATTGTCCCAGGGCAGCAGCTCAGCCCTTGGCTGGCCTCTCCCCTCTCCAGGCACTGGTGCCATGAGCTCCCTGTCTCTCCCCACAGCTGGCTCTGTACACAGAGAAGTTTGAGGAGTTCCAGAACACCCTTTCCAAAAGCAGTGAAGTGTTCACAACATTTAAACAGGAGATGGAGAAGGTGGGTGATGCTTTTCCCTCGATGCTGCCGGGAGCTGGAAGAGCCCCAGCTCCATAATTTCAGTGAGATTTGGGTCTACACCCAAAATTTGAGGTGACCCATGAGGACCTGTGAGATGTCACAGCAATGTTCTCCCTGGGGTTTGTTTATTCTGGGGTGTCCTGAGCAGGGCCAGGAGTTGGACTTTGATCCCTGTGGACATTTTGGACAACTCAGGACATTTTGTGACTGGATTTGTGCCCTTTCTGTGATTCTGTAGATGACCAAGAAAATCAAGAAGCTGGAGAAGGAGACCACGATGTACCGCTCCCGCTGGGAGAGCAGCAACAAGGCCCTCCTGGAGATGGCAGAAGAGGTGAGGGGAGGCTCTGGGGCAGCTGGGGAGGGTGGGATGGGCACAGGACAGCTCCTGCCTTGGTGCTCTGTGAGGGCAAAGGGAGAAAGAAACTTCTTGGTGTTTTGGGTGCTGAAGGTTTGCTTGGTCGTGGGGATTTTCCCCTCAGGCTTCCCTAGAATCAGCCATGGAATGGTTTGAGTTGGAAGGGACCTTAAAGTTCATTTAGTTCTACCCCTTGCCATGGGCAGGGACACCGTCCTCTATCCCAGGTTTCTCCAAACCTGGCCTTGGACACTTCCAGGGATCCAGGGGCAGCCACAGCTTCTCCGGGCACCCTGTGCTAAGGCCTCCCCACCCTCACAGGGAGGAATTTTATCCCAATATCCCACCTAACCCTGCCCTATATCCCCTCACATCCCTCTGGGTTTTCATCTCTCTTCCTCTCCCCGCAGAAAACTCTGCGGGACAAGGAGCTGGAGGGGCTCCAGGTGAAGATCCAGCGCCTGGAGAAGCTTTGCCGTGCGCTGCAGACGGAGCGCAACGACCTCAACAAGAAGGTGCAGGACCTGTGTGCCCACACGGACCTGTTGGAGCCTCTGAAGGAGCCATCCCGGGACAGCCCCGAGGCAGCTCCAGACGCCCTGAGCTCAGGAAAGGCCACAAACAGCCCAGATCCCGCAGAAATGCCGGCAGAACTGAGCGTGGGGCAGAGCGGGACCGAGGAGGGGATTCGGGGCACTGACTGAGCCCTGGGCACGCAGGTGGGGTGAGGGAGAGTGAGCTGGGAGCTGCTTGAGATTCCCCTCTCCCTGTCCTGGGACAGATGGGAAAGGACAGGACACAGCCCCTCTGGGGATGTGAGATTTCCTAGTTTAGGGTTTTGGAGGGGTTTTTTTAAGATTTTATATATATATATATATATATATATGAGATATATAAAAATGTGCAGGGCAATACTTTTATCTATTGAGATCCATGAGAAGCAGAAGGGCCCAGCTCCCTGCCTGTGTGAATATTGAAAACGTGGAGCCTCAACTGCTGATCCCTCACTAAAAGACCTTGTCACTGGCAGGCTCAGGAGAGCAGATCCAGGGATCTGTGCCCTGGCACAGGGACAAGGGACAACGACTCCACCCTGGAGTGAAAGCAGAGCTGGGGGAATTCTGGCAGGCAGGAGGGAGCTCCCGCTCTGGCTCCTGCTGGCAGCTCGTGTGTGAGCTGGGGGCACAAGAGGCCGCTCCCCTCCTCTCTCTGTGGGTTCTGTGTCTGGAATGGGGATGGGGAGAAGCAAGAAAGGGGGTGCCTGGTCCCACCCCCGGGAATTTTTGTTCTTCCCAGGCCCTGCCAATGTCTCAAAACCGCCTTACGATTCACAGTTGCCTCTTTGCTGAACGCACACGTGCACAAAGTGTATTAAAGAGTTAATCCAAAGGTCTAATTCCCAAGTGTTTCGCATCGTTGTGCACAGGGATTGGGGAGCTGCCCCCAAGCCCCTCTGCCCCAGCCCTGGAGGCATCCTGGGACTCCAGGAGGATCCAACCTCAGAGCTGATTGTGCTCCTCGAGCTGCTGCTCCAGCCGGATCGCTGGGATCAGCTCCAGCCTGTGCCCTGGGGCTGCTCCTTCCAGCCTGGGGGTGCCTGTGCCGTCCCAGCCCCGCTTTTCCTTCCCCTCTGTTTGGAAGAGCATCTCCCCAGGGCTGCTTCACCCCACAGGGCCTGGATGTGCTGGGAGGGAGTTTAGGGACAGATGTGGGACCTGCTGGCACCGGGATTTTTCTTAGTTTCTCCAGACTTTTGTCTTTTCGCTGTTCTTTTGGAAGACTTGACTTGCTTCAAACCTCGCTGCAGCTTCTCTTCGTGACAGACTTTATTCCCAGCATTGCCTTCCTTGTGCTGGAAGCTGAAGCCAGCTGCCTGGAGATGTTTCCCCCCATGGATGTATCCAGAGGATCAGTTTGGGATTCTCTCCAGCACCAGAGCTGCTCTCACATCTTCGCTCCATGAAGGACCTGCCTCTGTGTCCCCTTTTCCTCCAGGGGATTCCAGGAACTCCAGATCTAAGGAAGGAGCAGGGAGAGGCCCTGGGGCTGCGCAGAGCCGTGGCTGGACATCCACTGGGACAATCCCTGGAGCTGTGGTGGCTTTGTCTTCCAGCCCCTGCTGTCAGCGCCGTTCCTCCGGGATGATCCATGAATGTAGCCCCGGCCTGGTGGCACCGCCCCATTCCCAGGGCAGAGCAAGGGCTGCCGCCCGGATCTGGACTTCAATAAAGGAAAACCCCTTAGAAATTCACCAAACCCCCTTTTTCCCCCGGTCTTTTCTCTGTTACGGTACAGAAAGCTCCGCGGGGGCTGTTGTGTGTATCCTGTATCCAATAGAAACACTCCCAACCTCGCTGCTGCCTCTGGTGTCTCTCGTTTTTTACCGTGGGAGGGGGGAGTGAAGATTTTGGGACACTTCCCCGTGTCCCTGAGCTCTGCTCCTGCCTGAACGGTGGGAATGCGGGGGGGGAGGCTGCGAGGGACGTTTTGCTGCTGTGGAGATGGGATGTCCCTGCTCAGGGGGACATTGGTGTGTCCCCAGCAGCCGACTCTCCCTCCCCGGGCTCCTGCAGCCACCACGAGCCCCCGGCCATCAGGGTACCAACCCCCCCCGCCTGCTCCCTTGTGCCCCCTTCGGCTCCAAAACGTCCAGGAGCGATTTAAAATCCTGCCGGGATTTACAGGAACAGCCGCGCTCGGCCTGGAGGTGGCGGAGGGACGGGACTTGTTTAATCCCGTCCGTGCGCCAGGGCTGAAGGCCCTTCCTGGCTCCTTCCCGGCTCCTTCCCGGCTCTTTCCTTCCCGGCTCCTTCCCGGCTCCTTCTCTGCTCTCTCCCGGCTCTTTCCCGGCTCCCTCCCGGCTCCTTCCAGCAGGGACGGATCCTGCGATCGCGGCACTGCGGTGACACCGGAGGGGTCTCGGGGTAAAGCCCGCGGCCGGGGGCGGGAGGGGGTGACGGGAGCCGGATCCCGCTCCATTCCCGATCCTGTGGGATGCTGATCCCGGGCCAGCTCCGGGGATCCTGCGGGCAGCCGGTGTCCGGCGGAGCCTGGAGGAAGTTCCCTTTCCCTTTAAATGCAAATCCCAGGCTGTGCGGACGGAGATCGGGACCGGGGTGTCCGGCAGGATCGGAGCGTCCATCGGCTCCCGGAGGCCGGAGCGGGCCTGGCGCAGGTCAGTCCCGGCCGGAGGCTGCGGACAAAGGGGACAAAAGGGACAAAAGGGATCCGCAGCCCCCGGAGCTGCCCCATCCCGGCAGGCCCGGGGCTCGGGGGGGCTCGGCGGCACAAAGGGGTCCCCGTGCGGTCCCTGCCCCGCTCTCGCCGGGGTGGTTCGGGCCGAAATCCTTTCCATGGAGAGACGGGGCCCGGCAGGAGCTGCGGCTGCGGTTCAGGCCCCGGTCGAGCTCCTGCGGGGATGCTCCGGGCGCGGGGAGAGCGGAGACCCCCGGGGATGGGGGACCGAGCTCCTGCTCCGCTCCTCCCGCCGCCACCGATCCCCGCTGGCCGTGGGTGTCACTCCTTAACCCGGGGGTCCCGGTGCGAGCGGCTGTCCCCCCTCGTCCCGGGGGTCCCCGAGCAGGGAAGGAGCCTCCGAGCGCCGTGTCCGTCCCACGCAGGGTCCCGGTCCCGCGGCCCCCGCGGCCCCCGCGGCCCCGGCCATGGAGGAGCGAAGGAAGAAGCGGAGCCCCAAGACCTGCCTGGCTCAGCCGGTGCCCGCCGGGGCCCCGCGGCCGCTGCCCCCGAGCAAGAGCACGTCCTTCGCTCTGCCGCTGCCCACGCTGCCCTCGCCCCGGCAGCGGCCGCGGCCCCGCCGGTCAGTGCGGCCCGGGGGGAGCCGCGGGCCCGGAGCCGCCGGGGCGATGCCAACGCCGTGTTCCCCGCGCAGGACCAGCAAGGAGCGGGCGCGGGCGGCAGCGGGGGGGTCCCGGGGGGCCCCGCTCCAGCACAGCTTCCTCACGGATGTGTCCGACGTGTGCGAGATGGAGGGGGGACTGCTCAGCCTCCTCAGCGACTTCCACTCGGGAAAGCTGCAGGCGTTCGGTGAGCGGCGGGGTGGATCACGGGGAACGAGGGGGGGGCTCTGGGGTGGGAATTTTGGGGCTGGGGAATTCTAGGGCTGGGGGATTTTGGATCCACAGAGAAGGGGTGGGATGGGGGATGTAGGGATCCTTTCCATGGGTGCGGGGAAGCTGTGGGATGAGGGAATGTGCTGGAT
>NC_031791.1:1948977-1949368 GCF_001522545.3 Parus major
GATGGATGGAAGGAGTGGCCTGGGGGCTGTGCTGGATCATTCCCATGGATCCAGGGCTGGAATGAGCAGGGGATGTGATGGAACGTTCTGGATCTCTCCCCAGGGAAGGAGTGCTCCTTCGAGCAGCTGGAGCACGTGCGGGAGATGCAGGAGAAGCTGGCACGGCTCCACTTTGGGCTGGACGTGTGTGTGGAGGAGCTCCCCGAGGAGCAGAAGAAGGCGGCGGCTGACAGGAACCTGGAGCAGCTGCTGGCACACGTGAGTGTCACCCCTGTCCCCTGGCAGGGCTGGGACATCCCCTGGCTCCCGACAGCCCCTCAGCCTCGGCCTTTGCTCCCACAGCTGGAAGAGCTCAGCAGCTCCATGTATCCTTGGCTGGGCACGGGGACAG
>NC_031791.1:1950258-1955491 GCF_001522545.3 Parus major
GGGAAGGGGAAGGGGAAGGGGAAGGGGGATGCCCGGCCCGGCTCCAGCGCTGCCCCGGGCCATGCCAGGCCTGTGCCAGGGGGTTCCTGCTGCGGAGGCGGCTCCGGGGCCTGCGGGAAGAGTTCGAGGCCGTGGTGCTGGAGATCGAGGGGGACCTGGGGCAGCTGCGCTGGACCGGCCGCGTTCTGCAGCGGCCGTGCTTCGGGCCTGAGGTGTGTGAGCAGCGGGGGGACATTGCCGGGGACCGGGGAACATTCCCAGGGATCGGGACCAGGGCACATTCCTGGGGTTTTGGGACCAGGGAACATTCCCAGGGATCGGGGAACATTCCTGAGGATCAGGACCAGGGAACATTCCTGGGGATCAGGACTGAGGAACATTCCTGGGGATCAGGACCAGGGAACATTCTTGGAGATTTGGATCAGGAAACATTCCCAAGGATCAGGACCAAGGAACATTCCTGGGGATCGGGACCAAGGAACATTCCCGGGGTTTCAGGACCAGGGAACATTGCCAGGGACCAGGGACCATTCCTGGGGGACCAGGGAACATTCCCAGGGTTTTGGGACCAGGGAACATTGCCAGGACTCAGGACTAGGGAACATTCCCAGGAACATTCAAGACCTTTCTATTTTCTTTTATATATTTTCTTTTGTGTATTTGAATATTTTCTTTGCTATTTCTTTCTATTTTCTTTCTATTTTCTCTACATTTTCTTCCTATTCATCTTCATATTTTCTTCATATTTCTTTCCTATTTCCTTTTAGACTCTCTTGGTTTTTTTAATATTTTCCTCACATTTTCTTTCCTTCCCTGTATTGTTGTTTTTATTTTCTTTTCTCCTTTGGGCAGCCCTCCCCAGGGAATCCCTTGGATCCAGGGCAGCCTGCAGAGAACGAGACCATTCCCAAAAAAATCCCGGAGAAGCCGGATCCCCCTGGAGCAGAGCAGGCTGGGAGCTGTGGGAACATCCCCCCCTCAGCCCCTCTGCCCAGGGGGACAACCCCAAAACCCCCAAATTTGGGGTCTGGTGCTGCTAAAAACCTGGAAAAGGAGGGAAGAGCCCTGGCAGGGAGCCAGGAGTGGGACAACGACAGCGTGGACTCAGAATGGGACAGCAGCGACCTCGGAGCCAGCCCAGGTAGGGGACACAGAACCTGGGGAATATCTTGGGAAAGCTGGAACAGCTCCCACCATCCAGATCTTTGTGGTTCTCCTGGGTTTTGTGGCAGAAATCCCAGCGGATCTGCAGGGCCTTCCGCGCTCGGAGCTGCAATCCCACAGGAACCATCTCCTGATGGAGCTGCTGTGGATCCAACAGGCCATTGCCAGCAGGAAACATGTGAGGGGCTGCTCCTGCCTCTTCCCAAACACTCCTGGGATGGGCTGGATGCACTTTTCCAGGGATTTGGGTGGATGTGGCAGGGATTTTGCTCTGGGATTTCATCGCCGGTGCTCGGTTTTCTCTCGCTCGCAGTTCCTGATGCTGAAACGGAGGCTGGGAATTCCCGACCACTCCAGAAACATTCCCGAGTTCCTGGATGGGTTTGGAGAAGCCCTGGAGCTGCAGCACCAGTCCTGATGTGACAGTGACAGTGACAGTGACAGCTCAGGGGGAGCTCCAGCTCCCTGGGAGGTTTTTCACTCCGGAAAAACGTGGGAAGAAAAACTTTTTGTGGATATTTGGTCCAAGCAGGATTAAACATCATCAAGGGGTTGTGGAGTGTCCTGGAGGGATCCATCCCACGGGATCCTTGTTTTTCTTAGCTGAGCTGGATGATCCAAGTGGGAAATGGAGGATTTTCACTTCCAGCAGGTGCTTTTGGTGCTGTTGTGGACCTGGAATGGCTGAAGGCAGCAGGGACCTGCAGGAATGAGCTCTTCCCACAAAAGTGTGTGGAATTCCACGTGGGAATCTGTGTTTGGGGTGGCTCTGCAATATCCAGGATCTCCAAGTGGTGGAGTTTTGGGAACACTGAAGTGCTGAGTGGGGAGGAGATCCCTGACTGTGCTGTGTGGGTAGGGAGGGAGCCCCATCCCCCTGATCCTTGGGATGAGGCTCATTCCTGCCTTTCCTCTGGCTCTGGGAATTTTCTCCTGGGGCAGAGCCAGGAAAGGACCTGGTGCTTTGCCAATTCCTTCAGCTCAGGGATGTTCCAGGTCCCTCAAAAAGGGACTTTCCACGTGGTGCTGTGGTTCCCTGACCCCTGTGTGGACACTCCAGATGTGGATCCTTCTCTTCTGGAATTATTTCTACTCTTTGGGAATAAAAAAAAAAAACAAAAACAACTTTTCCTGATGCTAAACCTGTTCCTGCCTGGCTTCCTGATTTCTCCTGGACAGAGCCAGCTGGCTCCATGGCTGAGGGTGAGGTGTGCAGTGGATTTATCCACAACAGGACTTTTGGGACTTCCCAGACAATGACAGGGGGGTGGCAGCACCTGAGGGGACACGAGCTGCTGATCCATAAATCCTGATGGGAACCTGGCGCCTGCTCCTGGATCAAATCCTGGGGGATTAAAGATCCCTGTGGTTCCTGGTGCTCTGAGGGTGCTGGATGTGGCCACAGCTTCCTGCTGCTGGGTTTGCACCCATGGAAACTGGGCTGGGCTCAGCAGGGAGGGCTTGGGGTGGTCAGGAAGGAGGTCAGAGGAGTTTGGGGTGGTCAGGAGGGCTTGGGGTGGTCAGGAAGGAGGTCAGAGGAGTTTGGGGTGGTCAGGAGGGTGATCAGGAGGGTTTGGGGTGGTCAGGAGAGTTGTCAGAAGGATTTGGGTGGTCAGGAAGGTGGTCAGAGGAGTTTGGGGTGGTCAGGGGGGGGGTGGTCAGAGGAGTTTGGGGTGGTCAAGAGAGTTGTCAGAAGGATTTGGGTTGTCAGGAGGGCTTGGGGTGGCTGGAAGGGTTTGCTCTGGGCTTGGCACAAGGGTTTGTGCTCAGTGAGGGGCTGGCTGAAGGGTTTTGGGATGGTCAGAAGGGTTTTGGGATGGTTGGAAGGGTTTTGGGATGGTCAGAAGGGTTTGTGCTCAGTGAGGGGCTGGCTGAAGGGTTTTGGGATGGTCAGAAGGGTTTTGGGATGGTCAGAAGGGTTTTGGGATGGTCAGAAGGGTTTTGGGATGGTCAGAAGGGTTTGTGCTCAGTGAGGGGCTGGCTGAAGGGTTTTGGGATGGTTGGAAGGGTTTGGGGCAATCAAAAACCCATCAGTGCCAGGAGGTCACACTGGATGATTTATTCACCATCTATTATCCCTCCAAGTGCTGAATGGACAATTTAACCATGAAACAGCCACCAAAAATCCCTTAAGGCACGGAATTGGCTGTCCTTGCACCCTGGAATCCATGGATTTTGCCATCCCAGAAGGACATCCCAGGTGAGCCATGAGGGGAGGTGCCTTGGGTCAGGTTCTGCTGCTCCCTCAGGACCCAGCCAGGCACAGGGAGACTCCCAGGATGGTGAGCAGCATTCCTGCCACGGCTCCTGTGGGAATTAACAGGGATAAACTGGGAATCTGGTTCAAACAACAACCTCCAGCTGTTTTTCCTGGAGTTTTAAACTTTCCAATGTCCTGTTTTTTCCTGAGCAGGGCAGGTTGACATCTGGGGGGTTTTGCACCACTCCTTTTCCATGGTGGGCATTTTGTTCAGTGTTTCTCTCCTGGCTAAATATCCCCTGAGGGAAAAGCTCAAGCCTACAAACTCTTTTAGCTCAAAACAGCCAGTTCTGGCTTTAAATTCACCAGCCCTGCCCAAAAATCTGTTTTAATTCCCTTTCAGGTCCTGCAGCCAAAGCTGCTGCACCCAAGTTCAAGCCTTGTGGGGTGTTTGGTGTCTTCAGAGCCTCCACATTATAAATCAAATAAAAACAAAACCTCAGTCAAATAAAAGGTGATTTCTTGAGGAAATGCTTGAAGCGGGACTCACTTTTCCCACCAATGTCCTCTCCCAGGACTTTCCCAGTCACCAACGTCACAATCAAAGCCAGGGAGTTGCAGAGTGGGACTGCCAGGGACAGGTCTGAAATGCAAGTTTCAAGTGGAGAAATTCAGTTTATTTGGAATTATTCCAAGGGAGCTGCTTGGTGTTTGGTCGAGTCACCGACCCACGGCGCCGATCCTGCCAAAATCTCATAAACCCACCCCAAAAAAAAGCAGCAGGAACTGACCTGTGGAGGCCAAGGTGAGGTAGAAGAGGAGGGATCCAGCCTGGTTGAGCAGGAAGGGCAGCAGGTACTGCAGGAGAACACAAAGCTGCTCTGAGCTCCCCAAATGGGATCCCAGTGAGCTCATCCCAGCCAAAGGATGGGGGGAATGACAGGAAAAGGTCTCAGTTCTGCACAGGAGGAGCAGAGCAGTGGGAATAAACAGCCCAAGGAGGAGGAGGGATTGTGGATATTGAAGCTGCAGGAAGGATCACAGGGAATGGCAGTGTGAAAAACGAGGTTGGCATAATTTTTATAGAATTTAAAAGTTTAATAAAAAAACAATTAGGAGAAAAAAAGAAAGTAAAGTATACAGATAAGGCTGGGTGTCTCTGCATTCACCTCACTGACAAAGGATTGTCCCTTAAAAACAGAACCCTGCTACATATCCATAAATTCTCACACATATCCATAAATTCTCATTCATATCCATAAATTCTCATTCATATCCATAAATTCTCACACATATTCAGACATTCTCTCAGGATCTTTGGGGTTCTTCTGTTCAGTTTTCTCTTGCCCCCTTCCCAATAGATCAATCTTCTCAGTGCCATTGAGATTTACATTCCCTGATCACATAAATGCAATAAATTCCTCCCCCAGAGCTCTGCTCACTGCTGTCTTCATCTGGATAAGATAATTTACAAATGCAGGAGTTCTCCAGCTGTTTTTTCCTCAGTCTTTGGGTTATACAAACAAAAGCAGTTTTTATTTTAATACTATGCCATAGCCCAACATCTATGTATTACACCACTATTTCTAAATTTCATCAATAACAGAAATAAAGAAAACTATATTAATACAACAAAAATGTCTCATTCTGATACACATAACATTCATTTTAATATAAAAAGCCGACAATATCAAATGTATCTGTAACAGCAGGGTCTCACCTTGGGGCTGAGGCTGAGGAAGCGCAGCTCGGTCAGGAGCTGCCGCAGGCGGCCCCGGCCCCGCAGCCGCTCGGTGCCCGCCGCTGCCGACCGGAGGAACGGGCTGGTGCCACCCCAGAGCGCGGCCACCAGCCCCAGAGCCACGGCCT
>NC_031791.1:1956731-1958347 GCF_001522545.3 Parus major
GCCGCCATCACTCTCCCCTCACCCACGGTCGCCATGGCAACGCCGTCGCACTTCCTGGTTTACCCGGAAGCCCGTTCCGTTGCCGTGGAAACAGTGACGCACTTCCGCCGAGCCGCCGCCAACCCGGAAGTGCCGCCCTCACGCCTCAGCGTGGCCGCCATGGTGAGAGCGGGGTCGCCACAGGCGCGGCGGCCGCGATTTGTGGTCGCCACCGATGATTTAGCGGCTCCACGCCCCCGCTCCGGGGCTCCTGGGCGTGGGGAGGCGGGTTGGCCACCTCAGTACCCCGGACCGGGGGTCCCGCTCGCCCCCCGGCCTCACCCCCCTTTCCCTGCCCTCACTCATTAATTATTTAATCATTAATTGCAGAAGCCGATCCTGCTGCAGGGCCATGAACGCTCCATCACTCAGATCAAATACAACCGCGAGGGAGACCTGCTCTTCACCGTGGCCAAGGATCCCGTGAGTGTTCCCCAGCTCCGCTAATTAACGCGACCTAATTAAGGCGCGGATCGTTAATTTTAATCATTTTTTCTCTCCGTAGATTGTCAATGTTTGGTATTCGGTGAACGGGGAGAGGTTGGGAACCTACAATGGGCACACGGGAGCCGTGTGGTGTGTGGATGCCGACTGTATCCTTTAATGCCAAAAACCGCTTTAATTCCATATTTTAATGTCTGATTCCCGGTGATTCCTCCTCATTTTCCTCCCAAAAAAGATCCTCTAACTCTTCTGCTGCCTCTTCCTTTCCCATCTTTTGGCTGTTTTTCCTGCCTTGCTGATATTTGGGGTAACATCCCAACGAATATTTGGATTTGTTGTGCCCTGTGCTGGATATTTGGGGAGATTTTCCATGGACAGGAGCGTGGCAGAGTTGTTTAAATGCACAAAAATGAGCTTTTTATTTCAAATTTCATTGGAAAACTATGGGATTTGCCAATGGGAATACTTGGGCTCTGTGTTGCCTTTCCTGGGCTAGATTTTGCCCTTTTAAAGGGCAAGTATTTCATTAAAATTTAAATTATTAAACTATTAAATTATTGAATTATTAAATATTATATTCTTTATATTATTAATCATATTATATTAATCATATTATATTATAATATTAATTACAATATAATATAATATATTATAATCTTAATTATATTATATATATTATTAATATTATACTATAAATTTAAGAATATTATATTATTATATTAATTATACTATATTACATTATATATTATTAATTATACATTATGTAATATATTATAATATTTCATAATGTATAATATTTTATATATTATATATAATTTTTATATTATATTATATTATATTATATTATATTATATTATATTATTAACGTGTTATATACAATCTATTGATAAAATTTATAATTTATATCTTACATGATTATATATATACATAGTTTAATTATATTTTTATTTATGTTTATATATAAACATACAACTAAAATTACAAATTATATCAAATACATTTATTGCCTATAACAGCATATAATATTTATATTAATTTTCTTAAATATAAAATGGATTTTAAAAATACCTTTTTAATCTGGTGCAGAAACATTCTCTGAGGTTCCCAGGCAGGGGAATGTGGGGCTGAGTCTC
>NC_031791.1:1958928-1960336 GCF_001522545.3 Parus major
CAGCCAGTGGAATTTGGGGCTGAGATTCCCTAACTGATGGCCCAGGGGACACCAGGCACGTCCTCACCGGCTCTGCAGACAACAGCTGTCGGCTCTGGGACTGTGAGACAGGTGAGGCCATTCCCAAATTCCCCTTGGGGACACGGCTGTGACACCTTCTGAGCCTGGGGGACACCCCAGGCTGGGAGAATCCTGAGAGGAGAAGCTCCAGGGAGAGCTCAGAGCCCCCTCCAGGGCCTGCAGGGGCTCCAGGAGAGCTGGAGGGGGACTGGGGACAGGGGGTGGAGGGACAGGACACAGGGAATGGCTTTGAACTGCAGGAATGGGTCGGTGTTGGGAAGGAATTCTTCCCTGGGTGGGGCTGGGAAGGAATTCCTGGAGATTCTGCAGCTGCCCCATCCCTGGAAGTGTCCCAGGCCAGGCTGGAGCCACCTGGGCTAGTGGGAAGTGACCCTTCCCAGGGCTGGTGAGCTTTAAGTCCCTTCCAACCCAATCCATTCCATGAGAAAAGCTGGAAAAGCCTCCAGCGATTCCTGAGTGGGTCACCAGCCCCTCCTGCCGTCCCTGCCATCATCTCCCCTCCTTTCCCTCTTTTCCCACCCATCCCTGAGGCCTGTCCTGCTCCCAGGGAAGCAGCTGGCCCTGGTGAAGACCAGCTCAGCCGTGAGGACGTGTGGCTTTGACTTTGGAGGGAACATCATCATGTTCTCCACGGATAAGCAGATGGGATACCAGTGCTTCGTCAGCTTCTTCGACCTGCGGGACCCCAGCCAGATCGGTGAGGATCTCCTGGCACGCATTTCACAATCCCACAATAGTCTGGGGACAGCCTGAAATCCCACCCCATTCCCATGGGCAGGGATTCCTTCCCCTCTCCCAAACTGCTGGAATGCTTCCAGGGATGGAACAGAGATGATTCCCTAAAAAAATCACTTTGTTAAGTGGCTGGAAGTGGTTGGGGGTGATCACATCAGCACAATTCCCCCCCTGAGATCCCTGGAAATCTGAGCTCCAGAAATAAGTTACAAAGGAATCCACCCTGGAAATGCTGGAAAAGCCCAAAGCCAAGCTGAGCACGGGACATCAAAGGATAAATGCTGGATCCAGTCCCTGTGGGATTGTCTGATTCCTCCTTCCCACAGAGAACAACGAGCCCTACATGAAGATTCCCTGCAGCGACTCCAAGATCACCAGCGCCGTGTGGGGCCCCCTCGGGGAGTTCATCATCGCTGGCCATGAGAACGGGGAGCTCAACCAGTTCAGTGCCAAGGTCAGGGCCTGGGGGAGGCTGGAGCAGCATTCCCAGCGGGATCAGGGCTGGAATGTGGGATGTGGGGCTCCAAACAGCAGCTTCAGCAAGGGTAATTAAAATGTGAGGCTCCCCTGAGCGAGGCTGGGGGTGACACAG